>NC_069505.1:187285607-187573107 GCF_027579735.1 Bombina bombina
CTAATCAGTGATAACCCCCATCACAAACTATCCCGCTGCATTATTAATCCCTAATTTGCCATAAACACCATTGTTATTAACCCCTACACTATTAACCCCATAAACCACCACAACCCCTTAACCCACTATAAGCTAACCACCCAAAAACACCAACCTAAGACCCCCTAAATTACAGTAAATAAAAAGACTACCAGTAAAAAAAAAATACTAAAAAGGTCTATCCTAAAACTAAAGAACCCTAAAAAAATTTAAAAAGCACCTCTAAAAATTATATATGAAAACTAATATAATGCCACAAATAAAAAAAAATATCTTTAAAAAACTTATCTAAAATTCACCCTGAAAGGGGGATTTTTTGGGCAATGCCCTAGTTTAAGTGATTATAGCTGTTTTCTAAAAATTGATCTTAGCTCTTTTGCAAAAAAGTGATTATAGCTCTTTTGGAAAAAAATAATCTTAAACCCACCCCTCCCAAAAGAAAAAAACCCCAAAGTTTAGACTCACCATCTTGAATATAGCTCCTTTTGAGGGACAATGGCTGGTCCCTGGCTGGGCTCCTCGACTTCTTGGGCGGTCCTCTTCGGATCTTCCACCTGATCCTTCTTCATACTGTCACCGCAGTATACTGAAGTTTGAATGCAAGATTCTCCCCAGTGGCGTATTTAGGTTTTGTGCTGCCATAGGCACTCAAAATTCTGCTGACCCCCCACTTTTTGGCCATAATATGTTTTGGTGAGAGTGTAACATGACTTTTTTCATGTTCATGTTCAAGTATGTGTTTGTGTATGTTGAGTGTGTGTGTGTGTGTGTGTGTGTAGTGTGAGTGTGTGTGTGTGTAGTGTGAGCGTGTGTAGTGGTGTGCATGTGTAATGCAGTGAGTGTGAAGTGCAGTGTGCATGTATGTGTGGATGTAGTGAATGTATGTGTAGTGAGACTCAAAAAGTGCTGCCCCCACAAAGCGGCTGTCCTAGGCAAGTGCTTTGTTTGCTTAGGCAAAAAAAATATATGCCCTGGTTCCCCTTTATATAGGAGTGCCCTTGCCGTTCTAATGGCTGATTTTTGAATTCCAATTAAAATAAGCCAATAGAAAAAGCTTTCAATCCATTGGCTGATTTGAATTGGAATAAAAAAATCAGCCAATAGAAATGCAAGGGCACCCCTATATAAGAAGGACCTTGCATTCAATCTTCAGTGTGCTGCATGACAAAGGATTGGGTGGAAGATCAGAAGAGGACTACCCAAGAAGATCGAGGAGTGCCTCCAGGGACCCGCCACTGTCTCCCAATGGAGCTGGATTCAAAATGGTGAGTCTAAAGTTTGGGGGTGTAGCTTTTTTTTTTTTTTTATAGGAGAGATTGTTTTGCAAAATAGCTAAAATCACTTAAATTAGGGCACTGCCTGATAAATGCCAGGCCATTTTTAGATTCATTTTGTTGTAAATATTTTTTTTATTTGTGGGTTAATTTAGTTTTAGTATAGGTTTTTAGGGAAACTTTTTTGGGGTATATTAGTTGTAATATAGGTTTTATAGGGTAACTTTTTATGATAGGATTTGTTGTAGTAGTGTTTCTTATTTTTGGTATTTTTTTTAATTTATTTTTTACTGGTAGTGTTTTTTTTTAATTTTTGTAATTTAGAGGGTCTTAGGTTAGGTGTCTTGGGGGGTTAGCTGTTAGTGAGTTAATAGAGTAGAGGGTTATTGTGGTGGGCTAATGGTGGTTTAGGGGTTAATAGGTTAGGGATTATTGTGATGGGGTAATAATTGTTTAGGCATTAATTTGTGTAGGGGTTATTGTGGTTGGGTAATGGGGGTTTAGTTGTTAAGTAGTTTAGGGGTTATTGTTGTGGGGTATTGGGGTTTAAGGGTTAATTGTGTTGTGGGTTAATAGCGATGGGGTTTATGGCAGATTAGCGGTTAATAGTGTAGCAGGTAGTTTGCGATGGGGGATGTGGCGTATTAGGAGTTAATAGTGTTGGGGGTGGATAGTGTAAGTTTTGAAACTTAATTTTAATGTTTTGTTTGTGTTTAGTGCACCTTTTTTTATTTATTTCATGAAAGAGAAAAAAACTTAAAGGGGCAGTCAAAATTAAACTTTCATTATTCAGATAGGGCATGCAATTTTAAACAACTTTCCAATTTACTTTATCATCAAATTTGCTTTGTTCTGTTGGTATTCTTATAGTTGAAGACTAAACCTAGGTAGGCTCATATGCTAATTTTTAAGCCCTTGAAGGCATTTTGACAGTTTTCCACAGTTAGACAGTGCTAGTTCGTGTGTGTCATATAGATAACAGTGTGCTCACTCCTGTGGAGTTACTTAGGATTCAGCACTGATTGGCTAAAATGCAAGTCTGTCAAAACAACTGAGATAAGGATGCAGTCTGCAGAGGCTTAGATACAAGGTAATCACAGAGGTAAAAAGTGTATTAAATTAAATTTAATTTCCAAAATTTAATTAGCGAAATTAAACAATACAAATTTTGATGTAGACTATCCCTTTAACAAATGTTTACAAAAAATATAAATTAAAGGGACGATCAAACATCTAATTGAAAATATTCATTGTTTAAAAATATAGATAATCCCTTTATTACATATTTCCTAGTTATGCATAACCTAAACTGTTATATTAACACACTTTTTACCTTATATCTAAACCTCTGCAGACCACCCCCTTATTTCAGTTCTTTTGACAGACTTGCATTTCAACCAATTAGTGCAGACTCATAAATACCTCCATGGGAGTGAGCACAATGTTATCTATATGACACACACACGAACTAGCACTGTCTAGCTGTGAAAACTGTTGAAATGCAATGAGATAAGAGGTGGCCTTCAATGGTTTAGAAATCAGTTTGAGCCAACCTAGGTTTAGCTTTCAACAAAGAATACCAAAAGAAGAAAGCAAATTGAAAAGTTGTATAACATTGCATGCACTATCTGAATCATGAAAATTTGACTTCACTATCCCCTTTAACCATAAAGTGTCATGGAAACAACACTTCCTGAAAATTATGTTGCCATTCCATATATTAAACTATAACAATCGGATAATAAAGGTTTGAAAATATCTGGGGTTCTACTGATATTTATATTCTACAGTTTTACAATCTGCAGACAGTTAGCAAATTAACAATTGTTCTCCTAAAAATGAATAGCAATCATTTAAGTAAATGCTAATGAAAAGCTAAGAAATATTTATTTAGTTTGGCAGGATACTTGAGAAATATCTTTCCTTTGCTTTGTCTACTTTATATGGAACTTGGATGGATTTAGGATTCTCAGTCACATGGTAAAACATTATTTGACTTTGTTTCAAAGATCTCTGTTTTCGCCAAAAAAATGTGTTTTTAAGTCTAGTTGTCAGCTGGAACCAGGACACTGTTTACTCTCAATACAACGCATCTAAACAACGTTCCACATTATCTGCTTACCAGTCAGATCAACTAGGGTTATATAATTAGACGTCTCTTTCTGCCAAATGCCAGCAAATAGATGCCAGGACCCAGAGGAGGGAGGATAGTGGAAGAGACAAACTATTAGATCGTATCTATGGGGTTGCACAGTTACAACAATGTAGGTTTTGTGCCATTGTACATGGCAGAGAATGTGGCAGTTACTGGCATGCCTTGGAAATGTGACCAGCCATATCAGAGATATACAGTTAACCCCTTTCATACTTTGTAGAAATATTGTCTTGGTCTTTAAATGCAATATTATATTTAAAAATGTTAGAAAAAGGCATATCAGAAGTTATCAACTTGCATATGTTTACGTTTTGAAGGCAATTCTGCATTTTATGTATTTATCAGCAAGGATGCACATGCATATATGACTATTTGGGTCAAACATGTAAAAAATTTAAATTAAGTATAAACACTAGCTGTGTTTGCAACCCCAATCCATTTTCTTTAGTTAAAGTGTAAAATAAAATGCTCTATATCATTAGTCATCTTTTACAATGTTTTTAGTAAGTAATTGTTGGAATCCTTGAACTCCCACATTTTACAACAAGGGGATACATCAATGACTAGAGCATAGGTAGCTATATTGTCATCTAGAGCAGCACAGGCGCATATGTTTGCAGGGGTTAGACCTATAGTAAAATAAAGGAATTTGCTTAAAAATACTAATGAAGTACTTTCCCAAGGAGGGAACCTGTCTACATGCTTTTGTGGTGAGTGATACAGCATCCAATGCTGGCATTCACCTGTGCAGCCCACTCTTCTCACACGATTGGTTGTGCAAGTCCTGAATGTTATAAGTCAACCATTTCTGAATTGACGGAGAAGTAAAAAAAGCAGAATATAATTTATAAATAGACGCTATAGTTATCTTTGATAGTGTTTTGTTTATGAAAGTGTTTGTTTCAGGAATAAATTATAGTTAAAGTGCGCAATTATTTAATACTTTGTCTGCACTTCTGACTAGACACTTCTTTTTCTGATAATACCTTTTATATTCAAGATAGTCCTTACATTTATTTGTCATTACTTGGACTAGAGTAACAAAAAAAAGAAAGAAAGAAAATTAAAGTAATATAATTATGTAAAAATATTAAATAACAATAGTTATACAGCATATTGAATAATAAATGGTATTTAATCACATATTACAAGACCTCGAGAGCTTTATTCCAAGCAATAAAAATCGCTATGAAAGGCACATTGCACGAGTATTATTTTTAAATTGAAGCCATTAATAATTGCTTAAAACCCCCAAAAAAACCTGTGGTGACAAATGTATCTTAAAGGGATACTAAACCCAAAATGTTACTTTCATGATACTTCTTTTATTAATTTTTCTTTGTTCTCTTGCTATTTTTATTTAAAAAGCAGGAATGTAACGCTTAGCAGCTGGCCCATTTTAGGTTCAACACCATGGGTAGCGCTTGCTTATTGGTGGCTATATTTAGCCACCCTTAAGCAAGTGTAACCCAGGTCTGAACCAAAAATGGGATGGCCCCTAAGCTTTACATTCCTTCTTTTTTAATAAAAATAGCAAGAGAACAAAGAAAAATTGATAATAGGAGTAAATTAGAAAGTTGCTTAAAATTTATGCTCTATCTGAATCATGAAAGAAAAAAAATTGGGTTTAGTGTCCCTTTAAAGTGCCATAATGCTGTACTTTGTTAGAGTATTTCATGATCACACTATTTCTTGCATATAATTATGTGCTAATGCCTGAAAAGGAACTAAACTCATAGTTAAAGTCAGCTCTAGAGCAGCTAGTGGAATATCGCTGGTGAACCAATGACAAGAGCATTGCATGCTCTGTCTGAACAGTGAAAATATTATATTCAAAGGACCATTTTATACAATAGAATTGTAAATCAACAAGTAAAAAAAACATTTTTTTTAATAAAAATATCAGCACACACTGGATTAAAATAAGATATCAATTAAATGGAAATACTAAAATAATTAATATAAAAAATATATACACATGTATATGTAATCAATGATGTAAAAACAAATGTTTGTACACAGATAGTTTCTACTAAGTAAAATGCTATCACATCATACAAAATCTAAAAATTGAGATGTATATAAACCAAAAGTACTTGCACAAACACTGTATGGAGGGTTCAAATAACGAATTCCCTTTTCTTCGGTTGCAGCTTAGTGTGTAATCCGGGTGCTTTGGTCCCAACAAGAAAAAGTAGCTGAAGATATAAACACACAGCGCCCACCGATTCAAGGTAGTATAGATACAATTTTAATATTAGCACAATTAAGCATACATTGCACTTACAGAATAAAAGTTCTCCGTGACTGTCCTGAAATAACCAGATGGATTATTTGTTCTATGCAGAGTGTGGATTCTAGCGTTCCCAGTGAGGAGTCCCATACAGTCTTTGTAACTGTTTTCTTTAGAATGCCGATGCAATTCCAAATAGATATGTGCATGATCGAAAAATTCGTTTCGGTTCGGATTGATTCGGATTTTTCGAATTTCGGTTCGGATCAATTCAAATTCGTCAAAATTTGAATGAATTCGTTTCAGATTTATTCAGATTTGAATAAATTCGGCTGAATTTGGTTCGATTTGGTTCGGTTCCGAAATTCGGAATTTCGGTATGTGTTAGGTGGGATATGCTGTGTATTAGACTAGTATTATGTACTGTATACCCATAGCAGAGTGATATAACCTAATATACTGTACAATACTAGTGTAATACATGGCCATCCGAATCTACCGAATAAAGTCAGTAGTTAAGAGCTTTATGGGCTAACGCCGGAATATAAAGCTCTTAACTACAGTGCTATGAAGTACACTAACACCCATAAACTACCTATGAACCCCTAAACCGAGGCCCCCCCACATCGCAAACACTATCATAAAATTATTTAACCCCTAATCTGCCGACCGGACACCGCCGCCACCTACATTATAGCTATGAACCCCTAATATGCTGTCCCTAACATCGCTGACACCTATATTATATTTATTAACCCCTAATCTGCCCCCCCAATGTTGCTGCAACCTAACTACAAGTATTAACCCCTAATCTGCCGACCGGACATCGCCGCCACTATAATAAATGTATTAACCTCTAAACCGCCGCACTCCCGCCTCGCAAACACTATAATAAATTTTATTAACCCCTAATCTGCCCCCCCCAACATCGCCACAACCTAACTACAAGTATTAACTCCTAATCTGCCGACCGGACATTGCCGCCACTATAATAAATGTATTAACCCCTAAACCACCCACTCCCACCTCGCAAACACTATAATACATTTTATTAACCCCTAATCTGCCCTCCCTAACATTGCCGCCACCTACCTACAATGATTAACCCCTAATCTCCCACCCCCAACGTCGCCGCTACTATAATAAAGTTATTAACCCCTAAACCTAAGTCTAACCCTAACCCTAACACCCCCTACAATTAAACCTAACACTACACTATCATTAAATAAATTAAATAAATTAAATAAATTAAATAACCTAAATTAAAATAGTACCTAGAATTAAATACAATTAAATAACCTAAACTACAAAAAAAAAAAAACACTAAATTACAAAAAATAAAAAAATATTACAAGAATTTTAAACTTATTACACCTAATCTAAGCCCCAAAGTAATTAGCTCTTTTGCCTGTAAAAAAAATACAACCCCCCAACATTAAAACCCACCACCCACATACCCCTACTCTAACCCACCCAAACCCCTCTTAAGTAAACCTAACACTACCCCCCTGAAGATCTCCCTACCTTGAGTCGTCTTCACCCAGCTGGGCCAAAGTCTTCATCCGACGGGGCAGAAGAGGACATCCAGACCGGCAGAAGTCTTCATCCAGGCGGCATCTTCTATCTTCATCCATCCGGAGCGGAGCGGCAGCATCCTGAAGACATCCGACGGGGAGCATCCTCTTCTTTCTTGATCCGACGACTAAATGACGGTACCTTTAAGTGACGTCATCTAAGATGGCGTCCCTTGAATTCCAATTGGCTGATAGGATTCTATCAGCCAATCGGAATTAAGGTAGGAAAAATCTGATTGGCTGATTCAATCAGCCAATCAGATTGAAGTTCAATCTGATTGGCTGATCCAATCAGCCAATCAGATTGACCTCACATTCTATTGGCTGTTCCGATCAGCCATTAGAATGCAAGGTAAATCTGATTGGCTGATTGGATCAGCCAATTGGATTGAACTTCAATCTGATTGGCTAATTGAATCAGCCAATCAGATTTTTCCTACCTTAATTCCGATTGGCTGATAGAATCCTATCAGCCAATCGGAATTCAAGGGACGCCATCTTGGATGACGTCACTTAAAGGTACTGTCATTTAGTCATCGGATCAAGAAAGAAGAGGATGCTCCGCGTCGGATGTCTTCAGGATGTTGCCGCTCCGCTCCGGATGGATAAAGATAGAAGATGCCGCCTGGATGAAGACTTCTGATGGATGGAAGAACTCTTCTTGACCCGCTTGGATGAAGACTTCTTCCGGTCTGGATGTCCTCTTCTGCCCCATCGGATGAAGATTTCGGCCCGGCTGGGTGAAGACGACTCAAGGTAGGGAGATCTTCAGGGGGGTAGTGTTAGGTTTATTTAAGGGGGGTTTGGGTGGGTTAGAGTAGGGGTATGTGGGTGGTGGGTTTTAATGTTGGGGGGGTTGTATTTTTTTTTTACAGGCAAAAGAGCTGATTACTTTGGGGCATGCCCCGCAAAAAGCCCTTTTAAGGGCTGGTAAAAGAGCTGATTACTTTGTAATGTAGAATAGGGTAGGGACTTTTATTTTTTTTAATTTTTTTTTATTTTATTAGGGGGGCTTAGATTAGGTGTAAATAGTTTAAAATTCTTGTAATATTTTTTTATTTTTTGTAATTTAGTGGGTTTTTTTTTTTTTGTAGTTTAGTTTATTTAATTGTATTTAATTGTAGGTACTTGTAGTTAATTTATTTAATTTATTTAATGATAGTGTAGTGTTAGGTTTAATTGTAACTTAGGTTAGGATTTATTTTACAGGTAATTTTGTAATTATTTTAATTAGGTAGCTATTAAATAGTTATTAACTATTTAATAGCTATTGTACCTAGTTAAAATAAATACAACGTTGCCTGTAAAATAAATATAAATCCTAAAATACCTACAATGTAATTATTAGTTATATTGTAGCTATATTAGGGTTTATTTTACAGGTAAGTATTTAGTTTTAAATAGGATTAATTTATTTAATTAATTTAATGATAGTGTAGTGTTAGGTGTAATTGTAACTTAGGTTAAGATTTATTTTACAGGTAAATTTGTATTTATTTTAGCTAGGTAGTTATTAAATAGTTAATAACTATTTAATAACTATTGTACCTAGTTAAAATAAATACAAAGTTGCCTGTAAAATAAATATAAATCCTAAAATAGCTACAATGTAACTATTAGTTATATTGTAGCTATATTAGGGTTTATTTTACAGGTAAGTATTTAGTTTTAAATAGGATTAATTTATTTAATTATAGTAAATTTATTTTGTTTTATTTAAATTATATTTAACTTAGGGGGGTGTTAGGGTTAAGGTTAGACTTAGGGGTTAATAACTTTATTATAGTAGCGGCGACGATGGGGGCGGGAGATTAGAGGTTAATAATTTTAGGTAGGTGGCGGCGATGTTAGAGAGGGCAGATTAGGGGTTAGTACAATTTATTATAGTGTTTGCGAGGTGGGAGTGCGGCGGTTTAGGGGTTAATACATTTATTATCATGGCAGCAAGGTCCGGTTGGCAGATTAGGGGTTAATACTTGTAGTTAGGTTGCGGCGACGCTGGGGGGGGGGAGATTAGGGGTTAATAAATACAATATAGGTGTCAGCGATGTTAGGGACAGCAGATTAGGGGTTCATAGCTATAATGTAGGTGGCAGCAGTGTCCGGTCGGCAGATTAGGAGTTAATGCTTGTAGGTTGCGGCGACGTTGGGGGGGGGCAGATTAGGGGTTAATAATATTTATTATAGTTTTTGCGAGATGGGAGTGAGGCGGTTTAGGGGTTAATACATTTATTATAGTGGCGGCGAGGTCCGGTCGGCAGATTAGGGGTTAATACTTGTAGTTAGGTTGCGGCGACGCTGGGGGGGCAGAATAGGAGTTAATAAGTATAATGTAGGTGTCGGTGATGTTGGGGGCAGCAGATTAGGGGTTCATAGGGATAATGTAGGTGGCGACGGTGTCCGGAGCGGCAGATTAGGGGTTAATAGTATAATGCAGGTGTCAGCGATAGCGGGGGCGGCAGATTAGGGGTGTTTAGACTTGGAGTTCATGTTAGGGTGTTAGGTGTAGACTTAGTGTTTCCCCATAGGAAACAATGGGGCTGCGTTAAGAGCTGACCGCTGCTTTTTTGCAGGTGTTAGTTTTTTTTTCAGCCGAAACTGCCCCATTGTTTCCTATCGGGGAATGCCGAATTTACCGAGCTAATTCGGATTTATTCGTTAGATTTGGCAGCTAATTCGGATTCATTTGGTAGATTCGGCAGTATTTTAATTCAGAAATTCGAATCGATCCGAATCTCTGAATTTACTGAATTTTCCGAATTTCAGAATCAATCCGAAATGAATCGCACATGTCTAATTCCAAATCCTTTAATCTTTCACTCAGACGCCTTTGCACATCATAACACTCCAATACCAGCTAAAATGCATTTTCATGTACGTTGAACTGCTTAAAAAACCCTGCGTGTTTCGTTTGCACAACGAGCAAACTTCTTCAGGGGTACCTTTTGATTAGCATATACCCTTTTGCTTGAACAGTTCAAATTTAAAATACCTGTACAGGAAGTGACATAAAGGGAGCCGGCTAGAGTAGCCGTATTTGTCACTCCTAGTTTCTAAAGTTCATCATCTAATATGTTGAGGTCCATTTCCCAATTGAAATATTTAACATAAAACATAAATATTGTACAAATAAATAAATACGTAAATCTCAAATGATGTCACATAGCGAGAATATTACAGCAAATAAGCAAATTGAATCTTATCTATAACCATGTACATCGTCAAAATGATCACAACACTTTATCAAAAATAGTTTCTTAAGTAAGGTTAACTATAGCAATACAACTAGCTATCACTCTTAAGCTGGAAGAAAGAGGTGGGACACCTGCTTCTATACTTGCTAATGGTCCTATTAAAGTTTAGTAAGCCTATTGGTCCCTTCTGATTTATGTGGGATCCCACATAAATCAGAAGGGACCAATAGGCTTACTAAACTCAGAAGGAGGGAGACATTCTGGAGTTGGTTTAAATATGGACTTAGATTTGGCAGCGTTCTCTGTATAAAAAGACATTGTATCCATAGATATGAACAGTTAGTAACTATTATTGGATTGTTTATAATAAAAGATTAAATAGATGAATAGTTTGCAAAATATGTAATATTATCTAAGTCCCACTAGCACCGATAAGGTTACAAACTTTTATAGGACCATTAGCAAGTATAGAAGCAGGTGTAACACCTCTTTCTTCCAGCTTAAGAGTGATAGCTAGTTGTATTGCTATAGTTAACCTTACTTAAGAAACTAACACCTAGATTTAGAGTTCTCCTAACGCTGCTTTTAACCGCCCGCTGGTATTTAGAGTCAGCCAGGAAAGGGTCTAACGCTCACTTCCCTACCGCGATTCCAGGCTACCGCAGATCCCCTTACGCCAATTGCGTATCCTATCTTTTCAATGGGATCTGCCTAACGCTGGTATTTGGAGTCTTGGGAGAAGTGAGCGGTAGAGCCTCTACCGCAGAAAAATGCAAGCTCAATCTGATTGGCTGATTGGATCAGCCAATCAGATTGAACTTGAATCTGATTGGCTGATTGAATCAGCCAATCAGATTTTTCCTACCTTAATTCCGATTGGCTGATAGAATCCTATCAGCCAATCAGAATTCGAGGGACGCCATCTTGGATGACGTCATTTAAAGGAACCTTCATTCGGCAAGTAGGCGTCGGTTGAAGAGGATGGATCCGTGTCGGCTGGGAAGAAGATGGCTCCGCTCCGGATGGATGAAGATAGAAGATGCCGCTTGGATGAAGATGTCTGCCGGTCCAGATGTCCTCTTCTGCCCGGATAGGATGAAGACTTCTGCCGGTCTGGATGTCCTCTTCTGCCCCATCGGATGAAGACTTTGGCCCGGCTGGATGAAGACGACTCAAGGTAGGGAGATCTTCAGGGGGGTAGTGTTAGGTTTATTTAAGGGGGGTTTGGGTGGGTTAGAGTAGGGGTATGTGGGTGGTGGGTTTTAATGTTGGGGGGGTTGTATTTATTTTTACAGGCAAAGAGCTGATTACTTTGGGGCATGCCCTGCAAAAAGCCCTTTTAAGGGCTGGTAAAAGAGCTGATTACTTTTGTATTTTAGAATAGGGTAGGGAATTTTTTATTTTGGGGGGCTTTTTTTATTTTATTAGGGGGCTTAGATTAGGTGTAATTAGTTTAAACTGCTTGTAATTCATTTTTATTTTTTGTAATTTAGTAGGTTTTTTTTTTTGTATTATAGAATAGTTTATTTATTGTAGGTAATTGTAGGTAATTTATTTAATTAATTTAATGATAGTGTAGTGTTAGGTTTAATTGTAACTTAGGTTAGGATTTATTTTACAGGTAATTTTGTAATTATTTTAACTAGGTAGTTATTAAATAGTTATTAACTATTTAATAGCTATTGTACCTAGTTAAAATAAATACAAAGTTGCCTGTAAAATAAATATAAATCCTAAAATAGCTACATTGTAATTATTAATTATATTGTAGCTATATTAGGGTTTATTTTATAGGTAAGTATTTAGTTTTAAATAGGAATAATTTAGTTAATTTTAGGAATATTATTTTGTTTAATATAAATTATATTTATGTTAGAGGGGTGTTAGGGTTAGGGTTAGAGTTATGTTTAGGGGTTAATAATTTTATTATAGTAGCGGCAACGGTGCGGGCGGGAGATTAGGGGTTAATAATTGTAGGTAGATGGCGGCGATGTTAGGGAGGGCAGATTAGGGGTTAATCAAATTTATTATAGTGTTTGCGAGGCGGGAGTGGGCGTTTTAGGAGTTAATACATTTATTATAGTGGCAGCGAGATACGGTCGTCAGATTAGGGGTTAATAAGTGTAGGTAAGGTAGCGGTGACGTTCGGGGGGCAGATTAGGGGTTAATAAATAGAATATAGGGGTCGGCGATGTTAGAGGCAGCAGATTAGGGGTTCATAGGGATAATGTAGGTTGCGGCGGTGTCCGGAGTGGAAGATTAGGGGTTAATAATAATATGCAGGGGTCAGCGATAGCAGGGGCGGCAGATTAGGGGTTAATAAGTGTAAGGTTAGGGGTGTTTAGACTCGGGGTTCATGTTAGGGTGTTAGGTGTAGACTTAGAAAGTGTTTCCCCATAGGAAACAATGGGGCTGCGTTAGGAGCTGAACGCTGTTTTTTTGCAGCCAGCTCAGCCCTATCCATTGTTTCCTATGGGGATATATTGTGCACAAGCACGTTTTCCCAGCTTACCGCTACCGTAAGCAATGCTGGTATAGAGAGTTGAAGTGGAGCTAAGTTAGGCTCAACGCACCCTTTTTTGAGCCTAACGCAGCCCCTCAGACAACTCTAAATACCAGCGTAGTTGGAAAGGTGCATTGGGAAAAAAAGCAGCGTTAGCTACGCGGGTCTTTACCGACAAAACTCTAAATCTAGCCGTATTTTAGATAAAGTGTTGTGATCATTTTGACGATGTACATGGTTATAGATAAGATTCAATCTTGCTGTCATTTTCTCGCTATGTGACATAATTTGAGATTTACGTATTTATTTATTTGTACAATTTTTATGTTTTATGTTAAATGTTTGTATTGGGAAATGGTTCTCAACATATTAGGTGATGAACTTTAGGACCCAGGAGTGACAAATACGGCTACTCTAGCCGACTCCCTTTATGTCACTTCCTGTACAGGTATTTTAAATTTGGACTGTTCAAGCAAAAGGGTAAATGCTAATCAAAAGGTACCCCTGAAGAAGTTTGCTCATTGTGCAAACGAAACGCGTAGGGGTTTTTAAGCAGTTCAACATACACAAAACTGCATTTTAGCCGGTATTGGA
This sequence comes from Bombina bombina, assembly GCF_027579735.1. NCBI lineage: Eukaryota > Metazoa > Chordata > Amphibia > Anura > Bombinatoridae > Bombina > Bombina bombina. The sequence goes on from NC_069505.1 coordinate 187,299,174, forward strand.
GTGTTCTGATGTGCAAAGGCGTCTGAGTGAAAGATTAAAGGATTTGGAATTGCATCGGCATCCTAAAGAAAACAGTTACAAAGACTGTATAGGACTCCTCACTGGGAACTCTAGAAATCCACACTCTGCATAGAACAAATATTCCATCTGGTTATTTACGGACAGTCACAGAGGTTTGCATTTTTTGGATGATGTGCCTATTGACAACTTTTATTCTGTAAGTGCAATGTATGCTTAATTGTGCTAATATTAAAATTGTATCTATACTACCTTGAATTGGTGGGCACTGTGTGTTTGTATCTTTAAAAAAAAAACAATGCAACATCTTTAGACCCAATAGAAATTGCCTTTTTTGGCCTCACCAGTCTTACAGTTTGTGGGTCTGGCGATATATTAAAAAAAAAGTGGGTTGAACCTGTCTGTTTCAACGAGTGGCTATGTGTCTCCCTTAGGAAATAATAGGATCACAGCTTCAGCAAAAGTCCGCCCACATCGTCACTCATCTGCTATAGGCGCGGGCGAGCTGTTTTCAAAGTGTGTTTATACAACATGACTGTGCGTTCACTAAACAAAAGTAGTAGTAACACTTCAAATAAAGCCTATGATAATTAAGTTTCACTGTATATCCACTAGATTTCTCACAATGGAAATTCTTGCCACTGAAAAGCTGGCGAAACTGATATGGCTAAAATGGTGCTTACACGATGGAGAGCAGTGCTTTGAATATTAGAAAGTCACTGCAATGTTTCCCCATTAAAATACAAGTTACTCTCATGAAACGCCCATCAAACTCCCATGGAATGTCTATATATTCTTTATGTCTGCAGTCTCTACTGACAAAAAGACGAAAACAAACAAACATACTATTAAGCGTATGCTGTGGGATTGTGGCTATAAGAAAAGCAATCAACATTCAAAGACCAGCAACGTACACGGTACATTTCTGGTTATTAAGGGGTTAACTTCCCTACAAGTAATGTTTTTGCACCCAAACTTCATGATATCGCGACCACGTTAATGTATTCTCCCGATAGATGTCGATGGAGAGCGCAGAAGAAAAAAACTAACACTTATTGTTTGCAGGCTAACCTGACAGGAGTAATGAATATTTCACATTTCACTGTTCTTCACTTACAGAAAAATTGGCTAGATTACAAGTGTTGCGGTACGGCTTTTAACGCTGAAAAAAAATGGCCATTCCAGCGTAAAAGCAGGAACGCACTATTAGGAGTAGTGTCGGAATAGCTATACCGCAATCATTTTAGCCTGTAACGCAACGTCCATTCCGCACTCAAAAAAATATATTTTTGTGTGGGATTTCCATAGCGCCAGTATTACAGGTTGTGCGTTCAGGCTAAAAAGCTTGCGCTACAGCCTATACCGACACAATCCATACCGCAGTAGTTATGGATTTTGTGTAACAAAAATGTTTCATAAAACTCATAACTAAAGTGTTACAAAGTACACTAACACTCATAAACTACCTATTAACTCCTAAACCGCCACCCTCCCGCATCGCGAACACTATTTAAAACTTTTAACCCCTAATCTGCCAACCCACATCGCAACTATTAAATAAAGTTATTAACCGCTAATCTGCCGCCCAACCACATCACCATTTAAATATATTAACCCCTAAACCGCCACTCTCCAACACTAATAAAAGTAATTAACCCCTAATCCGCTGCTCCCCGACATCGCCGACAACTAAATAAACCTATTAACCCCTAAACCACTGCCCCCCACATTGCCAACTCTATAATAAAGCATTAACCCCTAAACCTCCAGCCCCCTACATTGTAACTATTAAACTAAACCTATTAACCCTAGACCGCTGCCCCCCCACATTGCAAAACACTAAATAAAACTTATTAACCCCTAATCCTAACTTTAAATTAAAATTACAATATAATTATCTTTAAATAAATAAAACCTTACCTGTGAAATAAAAATAAACCTAAAATTAAACTATAAATTAAACTAACATTACTATTCTAATAAAATAAAAATACTACAAATTTAAAAAAACCTAACACTATGAAAAAAAATAAAAGATCTAAAATTAGAAAAATAATAAACACTAAATTACAAAAAATAAAAAACATTAAGATTACTAAAAATAATAAACAAAATGATCAAAAATAAAAACAATTACATCTAATCTAATAGCCCTATAAAATAAAAAAGCCTTCTCAAAATAAAAACACCCCCTAACCTACAATAATTTACCAATAGCCCTTAAAATGGCCTTTTGAAGGGCATTGCACTAAATTAAACAGCTCTTTTCCCAGTAAAAAAATACAAAGTCCCCCCAAAGGTAAAACCCACCACCCAAACAACCCCCCAAAATAAAAAAACCTAACTTTAAAAAATCCTAAACTACCCATTGTCCCTAAAGGGGCATTTGAATGGGCATAGCCCTTAAAAGGGCATTCAGCTCTTTTCCAAGTGCCCATCCCTAATCTAAAAAACCCCACCCCCAAAAAATTAAAAAAACTAACACTAACCCCAGAATATCTACTCACGGTTCCTGAAGTTCAGACATCCATCTTCATCCAGGCGGCAAGAAGTCTTCATCCAGGCGGCGACACCTTCATCCATCTTGGGGACATCTTCTATCTTCATCCCGGCGGTGCCGAGCTATCCTGGAAGTGGATCCCATCCGGCGCAGAGCATCCTCTTCATACGGTCACTGAAGTTAAATGCAAGGTAGCTGTTTCAAAATGCTGTACCTTGCATTCCTATTGGCTGATTTGATTCTGGGGTTAGTGTTAGTTTTTTGGGGGCTTTTTTTGGGTGGGTTTTTTTTAGAATAGGGATGGGCGCTTGGAAAAAGAGCCAAATGCCCTTTTTAAGGGCAGTGAAAAAGAGCTGAATGCCCTTTTAAGGGCAATGCCCATACAAAATGGATTTTTTAAAGTTAGTTTTTATTTATTTTGGGGGGTTGGTTAGGTGGTGGGTTTTACTGTTGGGGGGACTTTGTCTTTTTACAGGTAAAAGAGCTGTTTAACTTAGGGCAATGCACTACAAAAGGCCCTTTTATGGGCTATTGGTAGTTTATTGTAGGTTAGGGGGTGTTTTTATTTTGAGATGTCGGGGAGCGGCAGATTAGGGGTTAATAACTTTATTTAGGTGTCGGCAACGGCAGATTAGGGGTTAATAACTTTATTTAAGTGTCGACAATGTTGGGGCGGCGGATTAAAGGTGTTTAGGCTTGGGGTTTATCTTAGGGTGTTAGGTTTAAACTTAACTTTTATTCCCCATAGACATCAATGGGGCTGCGGAGATTTTTCATTCCGCACTTCGGGTGTTAGGTTTTTTTCTAACACTCTCTCCCCATTGATGTCTATGGGGGAACGCGTGCATGAGCACGTCAAATTAGCCCTTGGATTTTGTGCGGTATGGAGCTTAACGTCACCAAATTGCATGCACAAGGAGGCTTTCAGTAACTCGTAATAGCAGCGACATGGAAAGTGAAATAACGCAACTTTTTTGGCGTTAGTTTGGGACCCTGTTAAGCGCAAAACTCGTAATCTAGGTGAATATTATTTTTATTGTAAATACATGTTCCTACATACAGTATATCTGTAACTACCTATACCTGTATATCTATTGCTATAGGTATAGGAATCTATTTTACATTAACATTATCAGATATATATAGAAATATATATATTTAATAAAAAAATTATTATGGAATGTAAAATATGCATAACGAGATTTGTGTTTTCTTGTTAGTGATATTAATATTTCATAGAACACTTTCTAGTTTTATTTCTTTATTTACACATTGTAATAAACTTCTTATTAATATAGAACATGTTTCTTACAGTGTGATTTCAATTTATAAGTTCTTACTGTTATAATTTTGCAACCGCACTGTAACAAATCCCAAAAATCTGTAAAAAAACAAAGCGCAAACAGACTCAAGTGTAGATTGGTAAGGCGCAAGATACCACGCTATTGAATTACACTTACAGTGTTGAAAGTTTAATCAGGCATTTATTTAAAAACATCAAGGTTCCGGATGTATCATACAAAGACCATAAAAATGATATTAGTCCATAAAACAAACTGTGCGAGTCCCTCAGGATAGTCGTCACAGAACTGGATAGTTCAAACCCTTGCTGGCTTCCGTAGTTGCGGCTCTGGTAGTAATGGCCATGTCAGAGTGTCAGATGCCAGTAACTTCTTCCACAGAGTGCTACGGGTCCTCGGGTAGTCCAAACTGAGCCTCAACGCGTTTCAACCGCTAGCGTGCAGTAGTGGTTAGTGCTGTTTAATCTGTGTATTTCCTATTTTCATTAGTTTCTGTGTTCTCTTTTTACAGCAGCATGACCCCTATGGAGGAAGGTCTAAAATTGAATAGTGATAGAGAGAATTAATCTGATATTTTTGGAGATCTAGCATTTAGGAAAAATAGACAGAGGGACATTGATTTAACCAAGGGGGAACAGCCAATGTATAATGTTTTTGAATCACCAGAGGAGCTTTTCAAAAAATTAGAGAAACTATTACAGCAAGACTGTCGTGAATGGCGAGATCTTATTCTATTAGACAATTATGTCTCTCATAACATAATCCCTAGGGGTTTACGTTTATTTAAATACCCTGCCTTTGACTTAGAGGATGTAGAATTTACTACAGAGTGGGAGGAATCTTTACATGAATGTTCCATGAAAATGATAAAAAATTTGGTTAAATATAGAGAATTCAAATTAAAACAGATTAAAGAAGAACTTGAGTCTATATTTCCCAAAATTCAATGTTTCAAATCTGAAGAGAAATGGATTAATAGGAATAACAGTATCCAAAATAGAATTAAAAAACTGGACATTGAATTAATGGCAGCTAAACAAATGAAATTATCTAGGGATATACAGGACTTCAAGGAAGATAAAGTTTATACTTTCAAAAAGAAAACCCAGAATGCACGTATGTTGAAGGATAAAACTTCTTTTAATAGGAGTGACAAACAGGGGGGTGCCCATCAGCCCAATACTCATCTATCAGATAGAACTATATTGGACAAGAAAGACCAGGGACATGGTCAATTATTCCACCAGGACCATATGTATGATCAACATAGGGGAACAAATAGGGAGGGCAATAGAAGGACATACCCTGGATATAATAGAGATCTAAATAAACAACACCATGGGTTCAATTTACTGAAAGATGATAGAAATGATCATCTTAGGAGTTATGAGCACACACAGAGACAAGGTAACCTTAGGATTGAGAATCATAGTCATGGTAATAGAAACCACAATTACAACCATGGTCAGCAATTCAACTATAAAGGTAATGGGAATCACTGTAATAATAACAATAACAATTGGCGTTATTATGGTAACAATAATAATAAGGAAGGCCCCCACTCTTCACATATACAAGTACCAACTAGTAATAGATTCCAAGTCCTAGATTCTACCAAAGAAACACATAGGGATGAAGTTTGGTCTGAACAGGGAGCTAAACCCAAACAGAGTAGGAAAGAGTATGAGGAATATCTAGAAAGGGAGAGGAGACCAACATTGAGGAATTCTTTTTTAGGGAACAGCCAAACAGGACATCATGTCAGGTTAGAGCAGGAACAAAGGAGTCCCCTCCAAGGAGATCCCGAGATAAAGATACGGATGAACAAAAGAACGTTAGAACAAAGAGAGGAACAAGGGGCGGACTTAGAGTTAGGGCAGCCAAACAGAAGGCAGAGGAGAGAGGAAGGGAGAGATTGAGTATCTTCAATCTAGCAAACATCCATTTAGATAACAATGATATTAAATTACTTAGTAAGGGTCTCAACTTTGCCCCTAAAACCCTACCCAATGAATTCCAAATATTTCTGGATATACAAAAGTTTAACAGAAAATTAACTCTAAAACGATTTTTTGCCAAAAATAGTATCAATAAAAGTATGGTTAATAGGGAAGAACATTTAGAGTTTAAAGATCTGGATACACTTAATATCCTAAAAGATCTTGATGGGGCCAATAAGCTATATCCTATTGTAGAGGGGAATCCGAGTGAGGAAGATCTTAACCTTTTAATGTGTGAGTTAATGGATATTTCTATACATGAGGAGGATATCCCTATTATTCATAGTACTTTTAAACTTCCCTCCTCCTTTTATCCAATTAGTGCCCAAGGGGACCAAATCCCTGTTTTTACCAGCTTAGTCACTAAAGAAATTCTATCTAAAATTAAAAGTAAAAAGGATAACTTATTGAACAAACACAATGATAATCTTACCATTCTTGAGAGAAATTCTCTCAAAAAGTTAATGAATGATGATACGATTGTTTTTAGGGCAGCGGATAAGGGAGGGGGACTTGTGATTCAATTAAGATCTGAGTACCTTAAAGAAGCACATAATCTCCTAGGGGATAGAGACACCTATTGTATCCTCAAAAATGATCCGACCAGATCTTATATGTCTAAACTAAATTCTATTCTAGTTAATGCAAAAACTGAGGGAATATTGAATAATGACGAATTTAAATATTTACAAGAATTGGATCCTAAAATCCCATATTTTTACCACCTTCCAAAGGTTCACAAGAGTGTGGAGTGTCCTCCAGGTAGGCCCATTATTTTTGGAATTTGTTCTATAACCGACAAAGTTTCTAAGTATATTGATTATTTTTTGCAAGATTTGGTGAAGAACACTAGGGCTTACCTGAAGGACACTTCACATGTCATTGGGATCTTTGAGGGAATTGACTGGAACAGCAATTTTTGCTGGATCACCTGTGACGTGTCAGCGTTATATATGTCAATACCACATGATAAGGGGATTAAAGCTGTAGAATCGGAACTAGTTAAATGGGGATTTAATATGGCCCATCAACAATTCATCTTACAATGCATACAATTTATCCTGGAACACAATTATTTCGTCTTCGAGGGTGTACATTACAGACAGATCAGAGGCACAGCGATGGGCACTACTTTTGCACCATCATATGCAAATCTGTATATGCACACCTTCGAAGACGAATATATCTGGAAACCACATAAATTCAGTAATAATATAGTCAAATATTATAGATATATTGACGATGTGATAATTTTGTGGCAGGGGGATTTTACTTTGGTTGATGAATTTGTCAAATACATTAATCACAATGATTATAATCTCAAATTCACTGAAAACCATTCAAAAACTGAAATTGAATTTCTCGATTTGCGTTTATTTGTTAATAATGAAAATAAAATTGCAGTGTCTAATTTCAGGAAGCCCACTGAAAGAAACAGTTTTATAGATTATAAGAGTGCACATCAACGCAATTGGAAAGATAATATCCCATACAGCCAATTTCTCAGGTTGAGAAGAAATTGTAGTTCCATTAGTGATTTTAATAAAGAGGCCGACATTTTGACCCACAAATTTTTAGTTAAAGGCTATGATTCAGCCATTTTAGATAACTCAAGAATGAAGGCCTTAGGGCGAACGAGAGACTCCCTTCTCAAAAGAGAAGAAAATGATGTGAGAGGTCGAAGCAATTATAATGTTAAATACAATAAGGATCACATCAGGTTTATCACAACTTTCAATGAAGGACATAATATTATTAAAGAGGTGTTCAACAAACATTGGGGTATTTTAAAATCAGACAGTCTGTTAGCACCCTCACTACCTGAACATCCCTCAATCACCTTTAGGAAAGGGAAAAATTTGAAGAATCTATTAGCCCCTAGTAAACTAAAACCGGTTAAAACAAACAAAGCAATGTCTCACAAAAGTAATTGGTTAAGTCTAAAAGAGGGCATTTATAAATGTGGCAAATATAACTGTGGAATGTGCAAACATGTGAAGAAAGAACCTAACTTCACAAACAGTGACCAATCACGTGATTTTCTAATCAAGTGCCGTTGTACCTGTGATTCCACATATGTGATATACTTATTAACATGTGGGTGTGACCTCATGTATGTAGGTCGCACCAAAAGGAAAATTAGGCGGAGAGTATCTGAACACCTTAATAATATCAAAAATGAAATGGAGAATCACAGTGTCCCCCGACACTATAGAGATGTACATGGTGGAGATTCTAGATCTCTGAAAGTACAGGTTATTGACTGGATACCTCCATCCACACAAAATAGATTGTTAACTCTACGTAAACGTGAGACTTACTGGATACAAAAATAAAATTGTTTGTGTCCAGGTGGTCTCAACGTTGATTTAGATCTGGCTGCCTTTATGTAATATTGTGTAATATCTTTTAGCTCCATAGAGTGAATAGTGGTGACAGGGCAAGTTGTGTGATACATCATTTTTATAATTCCCCAATATTTTAATTTTATAATTAATATCCCTAACACATCAGTTTCACATAATGAGTAAGAAAATGGCTGTTCCCCCCTATATGTGTTAGCCTAGTGTATTAGCTTAGTGAATTAGCTTTGCAATTATTTTCCTTGTAAAAAATTTTTTTTTATATATTTTTTATATTTCTATATTGTTGTTTTATAGTGCATTTTATATATATATGCAGTTTTCTAAAAATTATTTTCATGTTTTTCATCTCTATATATATATATTTTTTTAATGCATTGATATACAGTTCCATTTACAATGTATTTATTTTGTTTTTATATTAATTACTGATTGCAAATATATCAAATATAAATATTAATTTTGTGTTTATCTTTAGCTTAGGTTTTTTTAATATTTTTAGTAAGTAATTTGTTTTTATATATCTAGCATGAAATTCTGTTCTTTATATATTTCCAAGTTACGTTTTTTAGTCTTACACGGATGCAAGTACAATATACTAAGAGACTATGGAAATACCGAGTCACCATGGAACCAATGAAATAAGACTGCGTGCTATAAATAAACTTGTATCGTAGGATACACCATTCATCCTACCTCTTGAGAAAGACCGCACGCTAGCGGTTGAAACGCGTTGAGGCTCAGTTTGGACTACCCGAGGACCCGTAGCGCTCTGTGGAAGAAGTTACTGGCATCTGACACTCTGACACGGCCATTACTACCAGAGCCGCAACTACGGAAGCCAGCAAGGGTTTGAACTATCCAGTTCTGTGACGACTATCCTGAGGGACTCGCACAGTTTGTTTTATGGACTAATATTGTTTTTATGGTCTTTGTATGATACATCCGGAACCTTGATGTTTTTAAATAAATGCCTGATTAAACTTTCAACACTGTAAGTGTAATTCAATAGCGTGGTATCTTGCACCTTACCAATCTACACTTGAGTCTGTTTGCGCTTTGTTTTTTTACAGATTTTTGGGATTCTATTGTACTCCGGGAGGCACGCAGGACACCACCGGTAAAGCGACAGCAGCAGGTCTCGTATTTGATTATATTTATTTAATTTATTGTGGTTCTTATGTTATTGTTTTCCATTTTGGGCGGCATCAGTATATAACTTGCAGCATTTATTATCTTTCATTCTTTATTTAATTCATATGTATTGTATGTTTAGTATTGTATATCTATTTCCTTAGTGTTTTATACTACCACTGATTTCTGTTTTCACATTATTGTGTTATTGATCATCCTCCAGTAGTGGTTAGCGCTGTTTAATCTGTGTATTTCCTATTTGCACTGTAACAAATGTGTTCTATAATTATTACAGTGCATTCGCAATATAACACGTTCAGAACAGTAAAAACTTATATCGTCAATATTTAAATAAAACTAGAAAGTCGCAGCTACTGTCTTCTATGGAATATAAATATGAAAAACACAAAATCTTTTTCCTAAAAAAAGATAAAATCACGGCAAAAGCAAAAAACATATTTTCTAAAAACACAACAATAATTTAAATACATATTATAGCATTATACAAAAAATACATATAAATAATACATTGTATATATATGTACAATATACCCACAATCCCTCAGCTCCTGCATTATTCATTTTCTAGTTTCACTATTGTATTGTAAAAAATGGGGTTAATTTTTGGTTGACACATTTTCCTGTGTAAGGAAAATCATTTACATTATACCTTTAATGAGATGAACAGTAACAAGCCAACAATCAGCAAGCGCTACCCAGGTAACGAACCAAAGATGAGCCATCTCCTGCTTTTTCAAATAAAGCTATCAAGAGAACGAAGACAAAATGATAATGGGAGTAAATTAGAAAGTTGCTTAAAATTGCTGAAAGAAAACAAATGGGTTCAGTGTTCCTTTAACTAGCACATACTTGTCAACTGCCACAATTTTCTCAGGACAGTCCCGGCCTCCTGTTCCTTGGTATAGAAATATTACATTTTGAGCTTGGTATGGATGTCTGACTGTTGTAATCAGACTTGGGCCCATATTTATTAAAGGTCTTGCGGACCTGATCCGACAGTGTGGATCAGGTCCGCAAGACCTCGCTAAATGCGGAGAGCAATACGCTTTCCACATTTAACATTACACCAGCAGCTCACAAGAGCTGCTGGTGCAGCGCCGCCCCCTGCTGACTCGCGACCAATCGGCAGCCAGCAGGGGGGTGTCAATCAACCCGATCGTACTCGATCGGGTTGATTTCCGGCGATTCCTGTCTGCCTGCTCAGAGCAAGCGGACAGGGTTATGGAGCAGCGGTCTTTAGACCGCTGCTTCATAACTTGTGTTTCTGGCGAGTCTGAAGACCCGCCAGAAACACGGCCCTTCAAGCTCCGTACGGAGCTTGATAAATATGGACCATGATATCTTTGTTGGCCGTACGTACTTTGTTTGCAAATAGTGAGTCTCTTGTACTTTATATTACAAAAACTAATAATAAAATATATTTCCTTATATAAATTGGTATCTGTGAATCTCCTGCAGTTTATAGAGAATGCTGAATATTACAAGATAGTGAATACTGTGTGCAATTAGGTGTTTCGGTTTCAGTAGGGTGGGTGGGTCTATGTACACGACTAGTGGGCATGGTCAATACTCCCGTAATTTAAATACTTGACTGTTGTGCTGCAAACTATCCCTGGAAATGTTTTTCAAATGTTGGCAAGTTTGCTAGCAAATATTTAGTTGTTTCTTTCCCAAGAATAATATTAGCTAAATTTTGTATCTTTTCTGCTTTGCTATCAGGTAAAAGTATAAATAGTAGAAGAAACCCATCACTGTCCTGAAAAGCAGAATTCAGCGGCTTTAAATCCTTTTTTTTTATAAACAAATTAAAATGCAACTCTATAACACGTGCAAAAAAACAGACACTAAAAATACCATTTCAAACGTGGAGAAATAAACAGACTGGAAAATGTAGATGTTAAATTTCCAGTCATTTTATTACTGTTTTGTTCTTCGGTCTGTAAATAGAGGAAAGGAAAGAGATGTGTATTGCAAATGAATGATAAGTGTGAGTTAATGAGAAATAATGTGCTACAGTCGTCGTTTTTTTTTCCAATGAAAAACTTTCTATAGTAAAAACAAATAGGAAATAATTTGTTATTTTTCCACCAAACTGTAAACAATTCTTTTGGAAATCATAGAACAAATGAATAACTTATCTAAAAAATATTAACTTGTGTGTTTTAAATTAGAATTTTCTTGTTATCATGTGCCTCAGTGGGTAACATTAGTTACAGTTCTCTTGTTATCATGTGACTCACTGGGTAACAATAGTTACAGTTCTCTTGTTATCATGTGACTCCCTGGTTAACAATAGTTACAGTTCTCTTGTTATCATGTGACTCACTGGGTAACAATAGTTACAAGTCTCTTGTTATCATGTGCCTCAGTGGGTAACATTAGTTACAGTTCTCTTGTTATCATGTGACTCACTGGGTAACAATAGTTACAGTTCTCTTGTTATCATGTGACTCACTGGGTAACAATAGTTACAAGTCTCTTGTTATCATGTGACTCACTGGGTAACAATAGTTACAGATCTCTTGTTATCATGTGACTCACTGGGTAACAATAGTTACAGATCTCTTGTTATCATGTGACTCACTGGGTAACAATAGCTACAGTTCTCTTGTTATCATGTGACTCACTGGGTAACAATAGTTACAGTTCTCTTGTTATCATGTGACTCACTGGGTAACAATAGTTACAGATCTCTTGTTATCATGTGACTCACTGTGTAACAATAGTTACAGTTCTCTTGTTATCATGTGACTCACTGGGTAACAATAGTTACAGATCTCTTGTTATCATGTGACTCCCTGGTTAACAATAGTTACAGTTCTCTTGTTATCATGTGACTCACTGGGTAACAATAGTTACAGATCTCTTGTTATCATGTGACTCACTGGTTAACAATAGTTACAGTTCTCTTGTTATCATGTGACTCACTGGGTAACAATAGTTACAGGTCTCTTGCTATCATGTGACTCACTGGATAACAATAGTTACAGTTCTCTTGTTATCATGTGACTCACTGGGTAACAATAGATACAGGTCTCTTGTTATCATGTGACTCACTGGGTAACAATAGTTACAGATCTCTTGTTATCATGTGACTCACTGGGTAACAATAGTTACAGTTCTCTTGTTATCATGTGACTCACTGGGTAACAATAGTTACAGTTCTCTTGTTATCATGTCACTCACTGGGTAACAATAGTTACAGTTCTCTTGTTATCATGTCACTCACTGGGTAACAATAGTTACAGTTCTCTTGTTATCATGTCACTCACTGGGTAACAATAGTTACAGTTCTCTTGTTATCATGTGACTCACTTGGTAACAATAGTTACAGTTCTCTTGTTATCATGTGACTCACTGGGTAACAATAGTTACAGATCTCTTGTTATCATGTCACTCACTGGGTAACAATAGTTACAGTTCTCTTGTTATCATGTGACTCACTGGGTAACAATAGTTACAGATCTCTTGTTATCATGTCACTCACTGGGTAACAATAGTTACAGTTCTCTTGTTATCATGTGACTCACTGGGTAACAATAGTTACAGATCTCTTGTTATCATGTCACTCACTGGGTAACAATAGTTACAGATCTCTTGTTATCATGTGACTCACTGGGTAACAATAGATACAGGTCTCTTGTTATCATGTGACTCACTGGGTAACAATAGTTACAGATCTCTTGTTATCATGTCACTCACTGGGTAACAATAGTTACAGTTCTCTTGTTATCATGTGACTCACTGGGTAACAATAGTTACAGTTCTCTTGTTATCATGTGACTCACTGGGTAACAATAGTTACAGTTCTCTTGTTATCATGTGACTCACTGGGTAACAATAGTTACAGATCTGTTGTTATCATGTGACTGACTGGGTAACAATAGTTACAGGTCTCTTGCTATCATGTGACTCACTGGGTAACATTAGTTACAGTTCTCTTGTTATCATGTGACTCACTGGGTAACAATAGATACAGGTCTCTTGCTATCATGTGACTCACTGGGTAACACTAGTTACAGTTCTCTTGTTATCATGTGACTCACTGGGTAACAATAGATACAGGTCTCTTGCTATCATGTGACTCACTGGGTAACAATAGTTACAGATCTCTTGTTATCATGTGACTCACTGGGTAACAATAGTGAAGGTTCTCTTGTTATGATGTGACTCACTGGGTAACAATAGTTACAGTTCTCTTGTTATCATGTGACTCACTGGGTAACAATAGTTACAGTTCTCTTGTTATCATGTGACTCACTGGGTAACAATAGTTACAGTTCTCTTGTTATCATGTGACTCACTGGGTAACTATAGTTACAGTTCTCTTGTTATCATGTGAATCACTGGGTAACAATAGTTACAGTTCTCTTGTTATCATGTGACTCACTGGGTAACAATAGTTACAGTTCTCTTGTTATCATGTGACTCATTGGGCAACAATAGTTACAGTTCCTTTGTTATCATGTGACTCACTAGTTAACAATAGTTACAGTTCCCTTGTTATCATGTGACTCACTGGGTAACAATAGTTACAGTTCTCTTGTTTTCATGTGACTCACTGGGTAACAATAGTTACAGGACTCTTGCTATCATGTGACTCACTGGGTAACAATAGTTACAGGTCTCTTGCTATCATGTGACTCACTGGGTAACAATATAAAAAGAGACACGAAGGGCGCCCCCTTAGTGTAGCCAATACAATTCAAATGCACGCTAAAGAGATAGAACAATGGATACGCACATATCTGAAAGGCAGAGATATGCCTAGGAGAACAGGCTGAGAATTCACAGTGTCCCAGCACTATGCTGAGGGCTGCTCCTTTCGATAACCAACAGAGGCACGGATGATCTAAAAGAAAGCAAATGGAAAAGGGCAAAAAGGCCTCCTAGTGCAGAAAAGCCAAACAAATATAGCCCCAGAATCAGTCCCACATCTGCCCAGGGTACTCACATTCAGATAAGCACTAACAAATGCCAAACACACAGACTGGGCTGTTAGTAGTGGCCCAGCTCACTATAAGGCTGTTGAAGTGATCAGGAATAGTGCTCGGCTTAAAAAACTCCAATAAAAATGCTGCTTCCAAAAAGTATGATAAAATTTTTATTTAAATAAAAATAGGATGAGAACAAATATTAAAACAATACTGCAATCAAGAAGCACAACAAAGCAACGTGTTTCTCGGAGACCTCTGCGCCGTTTCTTCAGGCATATAGTGCTAAGCAGCAAACAGACTTATTTAAATGGTCAAACACCAATCAGATACTAGTGTAACAAAACATGCACAGGTGTACAATTAAGGCCATAACAAATACGACACATAGTTTCACAATGTGACAGAGAATTAACAAATAACAAGCATATGTGTACATATAAATTGTCAAAAAATTATATAGAACAGTATATTGCAAAAGCGGACTTAACAAGTGGATCACACTAGTACAAACTGAGTTGCGCACACTTATAGTAAATAGTCACAAAAAATATATATATATATATATAGTGTATCACAATTTATCACAATAAAATTGTAAGTAATAACCTAATAATTTATAAACTTTCAACTGTAAACAGCAATATGGTCACTGAAGTTAAATATATCTAAAGTTAGAGCAGTCCAGGCTACTTTACCTAGAATATAAAATATGCGTGTAACACAATAGTAAATTCCAAATATAATAAAAAATAATAAAATAAAATATTTTAAAAAAAGTCTTATCCTTCAATTGCGATTACAGGAACAAATTTCAAGAGAGATGAATTCAGTGCTGCTCGTCAAAAAACCACCCAAGGTTCTGATTGGGTGATGAGGTACAGCTGCGAATATCTAAAAAAGCAAGCGCATAGAGACACCTCTCATAGTGCAGATCAATTTAATTGAATACAAACATATATAAAATGCATAAAAACTTGTTGGGGCAATCCCTACTCACAAGTGGGACCTCAATCAAATGAGGTAAGTTGAGGCAGTTGGATTTTCAAAGTGTCCCCACTTATAACTGGTAAATCGCCTGGCTGAATTCACAGTCTTGAATTTCCAGATCCGTAATTTATCCCCGGTGAAATAAGCAGACTGTCCTGTTCTGCTAATCAGTGTGAACTGCCACTTCTGAATTGATTCAATATTGCTCTATTTTAGATCTGTAACAAGCTGTGGATCTCCGTGATGTACACAGAATCTACCTTCAGCGTGTATGTCGAGATTGACGTAAGGATTGAAGTTCAATCCGATTGGCTGATCCAATCAGCCAATCAGATTGAGCTCACATTCTATTGGCTGTTCCGATCAGCCAATAGAATGCGAGCTCAATCTGATTGGCTGATTGGATCAGCCAATCGGATTGAACTTCAATCTGATTGGCTGATTCAATCAGCCAATCAGATTTTTCCTACCTTTATTCCGATTGGCTGATAGAATCGTCGGGGGAAGAAGATGGCTCCACGTCGGCTCGTCTGAAGATGGCTCCGCTCCGGATGGATGAAGATTGAAGACACCGCCTGGATGATGACTTCAATCGGATGGAAGACCTCTTCAGCGCCCCTTGGATGATGACTTCAATCGGATGGAAGACTTCTTCAGCGCCCCTTGGATGATGACTTCGGCTGCTGCGGATGTCTTCTTCTGTTCCATCGGTGGTAGGCTGGCTGAAGAAGACGGCTAAAGGTAAGATGATCCTCAGGGGGGTAGTGTTAGGTTTATTTAAGGGGGGTTTGGGTTAGAGTAGGGGTATGTGGGTGGTGGGTTGTAATGTTGGGGGGTGATATTGTATTTTTATTTTACAGGCAAAAGAGCTGATTTCTTTGGGGCATGCCCCGTAAAAGGCCCTTTTATGGGCTGGTAAGGTAATAGAGCTGTTAACTTTTTAATGTAGAATAGGGTAGGGCATTTTTTTATTTTGGGGGGCTTTGTTATTTTATTAGGGGGCTTAGATTAGGTGTAAGTAGTTTAAAATTGTTGTAATATTTTTTAAATGTTTGTAACTTTTTTTTTTTGTAACTTATTTTTTTTAATTTTTTGTACTTTAGTTAGTTTATTTAATTGTAGTTATTTGTAGGTAATTTATTTAATTAATTTAATGATAGCGTAGTGTTAGGTTTAATTGTAACTTAGGTTAGGATTTATTTTACAGGTAATTTTGTATTTCTTTTAGCTAGGTAACTAGCTAAATAAATACAAAGTTACCTGTAAAATAAATATAAATCCTAAAATAGCTACAATGTAATTATTAATTACATTGTAGCTATCTTAGGGTTTATTTTACAGGTATTTAGTTTTAAATAGGAATAATTTAGTTAATGATAGTGTAGTGTTAGGTGTAATTGTAACTTAGGTTAGGATTTATTTTACAGGTAAATTTCTCTTTATTTTAACTAGGTAGCTATTAAATAGTTAATAACTATTTAATAGCTATTGTACATAGTTAAAATAAATTGAAATTTGCCTGTAAAATAAAAATAAATCCTAATATAGCTACAATATAATTATTATTTATATTGTAGCTATATTAGGGTTTATTTTAAAGGTAAGTATTTAGTTTCAAATAGGATTAATTTAGTTAATAAGAGTTATAATATTTAGATGTATTTAATTAATATTTAAGTTAGGGGGGTGTTAGGGTTAAACTTAGGTTTAGGGGTTAATAATTTTATTTTAGTGGCAACGGTGTAGGGGGGCAGGATAGGGGTTAATAAATTTATTATAGGTGGCGAAGGTGTAGGGGGGGCAGATTAGGGGTTAATAAGTTTATTATAGGTGGCGGCAGGGTCCGGGAGCGGGGGTTTAGGGGTTAAACAATTTATTTAGTTGCTGCGGGGTCAGGGATCGGGAGGATAGGGGTTAATAAATTTATTATAGGTGGCGGCAGTATGGGGGGGCAGGATAGGGGTTACTAGGTATAATGTAGGTGGCGGTGGGCTCTGGGAGCGGCGGTTTAGGGGTTAATACATTTATTATAGTTGCGGCGGGGTCTAGGAGCGGTGGTTTAGGGGTTAATAAGTTTATTAGAGTGGCTGTGGGCTCCAGAAGCGGGAGTTTAGGGGGTAATACATTTATTTAGTTGCGGCGGTGTAGGGGGGGGCAGATTAGGGGTGTTTAGACTCAGGGTACATGTTAGGGTGTTAGGTGTATACAGCTCCCATAGGAATCAATGGGATATCGGGCAGCAGCGAACATGAACTTTCGCTATGGTCAGACTCCCATTTCAATTCCTGGACGGCGGATTGAAAACCAGGTACGCTGGGCCGGAAAAGTGCAGAGCGTACCTGCTAGTCATTTGATAGCTAGCAAAAGTAGTCAGATTGTGCCTAACTTGTGTGCGGAACATCTGGAGTGACGTAAGAATCGATCTGTGTCGGACTTTGCCCGGCGGATCGAAGCTTGCATCACAAAATTCTACTTTTGCCGGGCAGCAGGGCTTGATAACTAAGGCGAATCAGCCTCGCCACAAATACGCTGCGGAATTCCAGCGTATTTGATGTTGATGGCTTGATAACTAGGGGCCATTGTGTGCATAAAATTATCATATTTTTCATATATCTATAAAAGATTACAATTAATTCATAAAAATGCTTACTGGTGAAAAAATAAAGAAATGTATAAATAGATAATGTTAGTAAACAGAAATACAATATTAATAGATTGAATAGCAAAGAACTTATGTTGTTGCTCATTAAATTGAACTAACACCAACCCAAAACATGATGCTATAAATTATACTTAAAACCAACTATGGGCTAATACGGGGGTAACCCACCCTCGTTGCTTTAACTGATCCTTGTTTGTCAGCAAATGTATTATGCATCTGTTGTATAATATTACTGATCTGTTTTATACAAACTTTGGCCTAGATTTAGAGTTGGGCGGTAGCAGTGAAAACCAGCGTTAGAGGCTCCTAATGCTGGTTTTTACCGCCCTCTGGTATTTGGAGTAAGTCATTAAAGGGTCTAACGCTCACTTTTCAGCCGCGACTTTTCCATACCGCAGATCCCCTTACGTCAATTGCGTATCCTATTTTTTCAATGGGATCTTTCTAACTCCGGTATTTAGAGTCGTGGCTGAAGTGAGCGTTAGAAATCTAACAACAAAACTCCAGCCGCAGAAAAAAGTCAGTAGTTAAGAGCTTTCTGTGCTAACGCTGGTTTATAAAGCTCTTAACTACTGTGCTCTAAAGTACACTAACACCCATAAACTACCTATGTACCCCTAAACCGAGGTCCCCCCACATCGCCGCCACTCGATTAAATTTTTTAACCCCTAATCTGCCGACCGCCACCTACGTTATCCTTATGTACCCCTAATCTGCTGCCCCTAACACCGCCGACCCCTATATTATATTTATTAACCCCTAACCTGCCCCCCACAACGTTGACGCCAGCTACCTACAATAAATAACCCCTAATCTGCCGACCGCAAAGCGCCGCTACTTACGTTATCCTTATGTACCCCTAATCTGCTGCCCCTAACACCGCCGACCCCTATATTATATTTATTAGCCCCTAATCTGCCCCCCTCAACGTCGCCTCCACCTGCCTACACTTATTAACCCCTAATCTGCCGAGCGGATCTCACCGCTACTATAATAAAGTTATTAACCCCTAATCCGCCTCACTCCCACCTCAATAACCCTATAATAAATAGTATTAACCCCTAATCTGCCCTCCCTAACATCTCCGACACCTAACTTCAATTATTAACCCCTAATCTGCCGACCGAATCTCGCCGCTACTGTAATAAATGGATTAACCCCTAAAGCTAAGTCTAACCCTAACCCTAACACTAACACCCCCCTAAATTAAATATAATTTAAATCTAACGAAATAAATTAACTCTTATTAAATAAATTATTCCTATTTAAAGCTAAATACTTACCTGTAAAATAAACCCTAATATAGCTACAATATAAATTATAATTATATTATAGCTATTTTAGGATTAATATTTATTTTACAGGTAACTTTGTATTTATTTTAACCAGGTACAATAGCTATTAAATAGTTAAGAACTATTTAATAGCTAAAATAGTTAAAATAATTACAAAATTACCTGTAAAATAAATCCTAACCTAAGTTACAATTAAACCTAACACTACACTATCAATAAATAAATTAAATAAAATACCTACAATTATTTACAATTAAACCTAACACTACACTATCAATACATTAATTAAATACAATATCTACAAATAAATACAATGAAATAAACTAACTAAAGTACAAAAAATAAAAAAGAACTAAGTTACAAAAAATAAAAAAATATTTACAAACATCAGAAAAATATTACAACAATTTTAAACTAATTACACCTACTCTAAGCCCCCTAATAAAATAACAAAGACCCCCAAAATAAAAAAATGCCCTACCCTATTCTAAATTACAAAAGTTCAAAGCTCTTTTACCTTACCAGCCCTGAACAGGGCCCTTTGCGGGGCATGCCACAAAGAATTCAGCTCTTTTGCCTCTAAAAAAAACACATACAATACCCCCCCCAACATTACAACCCACATACCCCTAATCTAACCCAAACCCCCCTTAAATAATCCTAACACTAAGCCCCTGAAGATCTTCCTACCTTATCTTCAACATACCAGGTTCACTGAGTGATCCAGAAGAGCTCCTCCGATGTCTTGATCCAAGCCCAAGCGGGGGGCTGAAGATGTCCATGATCCGGCTGAAGTCTTCATCAAAGTGGGAGCTGAAGAGGTCCATGATCCGGCTGAAGTCTTCATCCAAGCAGGAGCTGAAGAGGTCCATGATCCGGCTGACGTCTTCTATCAACGGCATCTTCAATCTTCTTTCTTCCGGATACCATGTTCATCCCGCCGACGCGGAACATCCATCTTCACCGACGACTTCCCGACGAATGACGGTTCCTTTAAAGGACGTCATCCAAGATGGCGTCCCTCGAATTCAGATTGGCTGATAGGATTCTATCAGCCAATCGGAATTAAGGTAAGAAAATTCTGATTGGCTGATGGAATCAGCCAATCAGAATCAAGTTCAATCCGATTGGCTGATCCGATCAGCCAATCAGATTGAGCTTGCATACTATTGGCTGATCGGAACAGCCACCTACGTTATCCTTATGTACCCCTAATCTGCTGCCCCTAACACTGCCGACCCCTATATTATATTTATTAGCCCCTAATCTGCCCCCCTCAACGTTGCCTCCACCTGCCTACACTTATTAACCCCTAATCTGCCGAGCGGATCTCACCGCTACTATAATAAAGTTATTAACCCCTAATCCGCCTCACTCCCGCCTCAATAACCCTATAATAAATAGTATTAACCCCTAATCTGCCCTCCCTAACATCGCCGACACCTAACTTCAATTATTAACCCCTAATCTGCTGACCGAATCTCGACGCTACTGTAATAAATGGATTAACCCCTAAAGCTAAGTCTAACCCTAACCCTAACACCCCCCTAAGTTAAATATAATTTAAATCTAACGAAATAAATTAACTCTTATTAAATAAATTATTCCTATTTAAAGCTAAATACTTACCTGTAAAATAAACCCTAATATAGCTACAATATAAATTATAATTATATTATAGCTATTTTAGGATTAATATTTATTTTACAGGTAACTTTGTATTTATTTTAACCAGGTACAATAGCTATTAAATAGTTAAGAACTATTTAATAGCTAAAATAGTTAAAATAATTACAAAATTACCTGTAAAATAAATCCTAACCTAAGTTACAATTAAACCTAACACTAGACTATCAATAAATAAATTAAATAAAATACCTACAATTATCTACAATTAAACCTAACACTACACTATCAATACATTAATTAAATACAATATCTACAAATAAATACAATGAAATAAACTAACTAAAGTACAAAAAATAAAAAAGAACTAAGTTACAAAAAATAAAAAAATATTTACAAACATCAGAAAAATATTACAACAATTTTAAACTAATTACACCTACTCTAAGCCCCCTAATAAAATAACAAAGACCCCCAAAATAAAAAAATGCCCTACCCTATTCTAAATTACAAAAGTTCAAAGCTCTTTTACCTTACCAGCCCTGAGCAGGGCCCTTTGCGGGGCATGCCCCAAAGAATTCAGCTCTTTTGCCTCTAAAAAAAACACATACAATACCCCCCCCCAACATTACAACCCACCACCCACATACCCCTAATCTAACCCAAACCCCCCTTAAATAAACCTAACACTAAGCCCCTGAAGATCTTCCTACCTTATCTTCACCATACCAGGTTCACTGATTGATCCAGAAGAGCTCCTCCGATGTCTTGATCCAAGCCCAAGCGGGGGGCTGAAGATGTCCATGATCCGGCTGAAGTCTTCATCAAAGCGGGAGCTGAAGAGGTCCATGATCCGGCTGAAGTCTTCATCCAAGCAGGAGCTGAAGAGGTCCATGATCCGGCTGAAGTCTTCTATCAACCTCATCTTCAATCTTCTTTCTTCCGGATACCATGTTCATCCCGCCGACGCGGAACATCCATCTTCACCTACGACTTCCCGACGAATGACGGTTCCTTTAAGGGACGTCATCCAAGATGGCGTCCCTCGAATTCCAATTGGCTGATAGGATTCTATCAGCCAATCGGAATTAAGGTAGGAAAATTCTGATTGGCTGATGGAATCAGCCAATCAGAATCAAGTTCAATCCGATTGGCTGATCCGATCAGCCAATCAGATTGAGCTCGCATTCTATTGGCTGATCGGAACAGCCAATAGAATGCGAGCTCAATCTGATTGGCTGATTGGATCTTGATTCAATATTCTGATCAGAATATTCCTACCTTAATTCCGATTGGCTGATAGAATCCTATCAGCCAATCGGAATTCGAGGGACGCCATCTTGGATGACGTCATTTAAAGGAACAGTCATTCGGCGAGTAGGCGTCGGTTGAAGAGGATGTTCCGCGTCGGTTGGAAAGAAGATGGCTCCGCTCCAGAAGAAAGAAGATTGAAGATGCGGCTTGATAGAAGACTTCATCCCGATGATGGACTTCCTACTTCAGCCGATGATGGATTTCTTCAGGCGCCGCTTGGATCCAGACTTCAGCCCAAGGATGGACGTCACTCTTCAGCCCCCCGCTTGGGCTTGGATCAAGACATCGGAGGCTCTTCTGGACAGATCAGGACCCGGTGAGGTGAAGACAAGGTAGGGAGATCTTCAGGGGCTTAGTGTTAGGTTTATTTAAGGGGGGTTTGGGTTAGATTAGGGGTATGTGGGTGGTGGGTTGTAATGTTGGGGGGGGGGGGTATTGTATGTGTTTTTGTTTACAGGCAAAAGAGCTGAATTCTTTGGGGCATGCCCCGCAAAGGGCCCTGTTCTGGGCTGGTAAGGTAAAAGAGCTTTGAACTTTTTTAATTTAGAATAGGGTAGGGCATTTTTTATTTTGGGGGGCTTTGTTATTTTATTAGGGGGCTTAGAGTAGGTGTAATTAGTTTAAAATTGTTGCAATATTTTTCTAATGTTTGTAAAAAAAAATTATTATTATTTTTATTTTTTGTACTTTAGTTAGTTTATTTCATTGTAGTTATTTGTAGATATTTTATTTAAATAATTTATTGATAGTGTAGTGTTAGGTTTAATTGTAGATAATTGTAGGTATTGTATTTAATTAATTTATTCATAGTGTAGTGTTAGGTTTAATTGTAGATAATTGTAGGTATTTTATTTAATTAATTTATTGATAGTGTAGTGTTAGGTTTAATTGTAACTTAGGTTAGGATTTATTTTACAGGTAATTTTGTAATTATTTTAACTATTTTAGCTATTAAATAGTTCTTAACTATTTAATAGCTATTGTACCTGGTTAAAATAAATACAAAGTTACCTGTAAAATAAATATAAATCCTAAAATAGCTATAATATAATTATAATTTATATTGTAGCTATATTAGGATTTATTTTACAGGTAAGTATTTAGCTTTAAATAGGAATAAGTTATTTAATGAGTTAATTTATTTCGTTAGATTTAAATTATATTTAACTTAGGGGGGTGTTAGTGTTAGGGTTAGACTTAGCTTTAGGGGATAATACATTTATTAGAATAGCGGTGAGCTCCAGTCGGCAGATTAGGGGTTAATGTTTGAAGTTAGGTGTCGGCGATGTTAGGGAGGGCAGATTAGGGGTTAATACTATTTATTATAGGGTTAGTGAGGCGGATTAAGGGTTAATAACTTTATTATAATAGCGGTGCGGTCCGCTCGGCAGATTAGGGGTTAATAAGTGTAGGCAGGTGGAGGCGACGTTGTGGGGGGCAGATTAGAGGTTAATAAATATAATATAGGGGTCAGCGGGGGTTAGGGGCAGCAGATTAGGGGTACATAAGGATAATGTAAGTTGCGGCGGTTTACGGAGCGGCAGATTAGGTGTTAGAAAAAATATGCAGGGGTCAGCGATAGCGGGGGCGGCAGAATAGGGGTTAATAAGTGTAAAGTTAGGGGTGTTTAGACTCGGGGTACATGTTAGAGTGTTAGGTGCAGACGTAGGAAGTGTTTCCCCAAAGACAACAATGGGGCTGCGTTAGGAGCTGAACGCGGCTTTTTTTGCAGGTGTTAGGTTTTTTTTCAGCTCAAACAGCCCCATTGTTTTCTATGGGGGAATTGTGCACAAGCACGTTTTTGAAGCTGGCCGCGTCCATAAGCACCGCTGGTATCGAGAGTTGAAGTTGCGTTAAATATGCTCTACGCTCCTTTTTTGGAGCCTAACGCAGCCATTCTGTGAACTCTCAATACCAGCGGTATTTAAAAGGTGCGGCCAGAAAAAAGCCAGTGTTAGCTACTCACCCCTTTGGCCGCAGAACTCTAAATCTAGGCGATAAATTGCAATTGTCTGTAGACTTGCTGGCTTCTAGATATGTTAGCAGCAATATATTATTATATGCATTGAATTAGATTTTCACTGGCCCCACAGTTTTCTTTATTATAATATATGGCGCCACAGCGCTCTATAAAATTGAGATCAAAGATAGAAGGTTCAATATACTCATTATATGATATGAAGCCTAATATAAACAGTAACCCTATATCATTTTTTGACAATTTATATGTGCACATATGCTTGTTATTTGTTAACTCCTTGTCAAATTGTGAAACTATGTATTGTATTTGTTATGGCCTTAATTGTACACCTGTGCATGTTTTGTTACACTAGTATCTGATTGGTGTTTGACCATTTAAATATGACTGTTTGCTGCTTAGCACTATATGCCTGAAGAAACGAAGCAGAGGTCATCGAGAAACGCGTTGCATTGTGGTGCTACTTAATTGTAGTATTGTTTTTACATTTGTTCTCATCATATTTTTATATAAATACACATTTTATCATACTTTTTGGAGTTTTTTTAACCGAGCGCTAATCCTTATATAGTGAGCTGGGCCACACTAACAGCCCAGTCTGTGTGTTTGGCCCTTGTTAGTGCTTATCTGAATGTGAGTAGCCTGGGCACATGCAGGACTGATTTTGGGGCTACATTTGTTTGGTTTATCTGCACTAGGAGGCGCCCTTTTTCATTTGCTTTCTTTTAGACTAGGTAACCATAGTTCCAGGTCTCTTGTTATCATGTGACTCACTGGGTAACAATAGTTCCAGGTCTCTTGTTATCATGTGACTCACTGGGTAACAATAGTTCCAGGTCTCTTGTTATCATGTGACTCACTGGTTAACAATAGTTACAGTCTTTTGTTATCATGTGACTGACTGGGTAAAAATAGTTACAGATCTCTTGTTATCATGAGACACACTGGTTAACAATAGTGCCACATTTTTTCAGGACAGTCCCGGCTTCCTGTTCCTTGTTATAGAAGTATTACACTTTGAGCTTGGTATGGATGTCTGACTGTTGTAATCAGACATGATATCTTTGTTGGCCGCACATACAAATAGTATAGTCTCTTGTACTTTACATTACAAAAGCTGATAATAAAATATATTTCATTTGATAAATTTGTATCTGTGAATCTCCTGCAGTTTACAGAGCATGCTGAAAATTACAAGATAGTGAATACTGTGTGCAATTAGGTGTTTGGGGTTCAGTAGGGTGGGTGGGTCAATGTAAAAGATTAGTGGGCATGATCAATACCCCCGTAATTTATTTTTTTTTCAATTCGTTTTTATTGGCCGAGAAAGAGCAATCGCATGACAATCCAAAGGTACAGTAACAAACGGTGCGCAGACCATCAATTTGTACATATTATAAGTAATGAATACATTGAGCATTATATAAGAATAATGGTACTACATTGTATATTACAAAAGAATTAAATCTATTGAAAGCTCGGATAAGCTTCTAACTGAGATACAATAAACAGTATTTAGTCATAAGTGATCGTCTCCATCTCTATTTTTTTCCTTAATATCATAACTTATCTCAACAGTCAGTGAACCTCAACCTTAACAAGCAGACAAACAATCAACAAGCCCCCCCCCCCAAAAAAAAGGGGGGGTTTTCTTTGGCTCTACTTCCTCAACTAAGGGGAACACGCATGCATTAATTCAAGCTGTGCAAAGGGCCCAAGGATTTGTTACTGCAAGGCTGGTTACATTATCTTTTAGGTTGCTCAGTCAGGGGGACCACACAATTCCAGAGATTAAATTGTATCAGAACAGCATTTCCTCTAGGAAACTCGCCCTAGATTGATTCATGACTGACTCAGTGAGAACCCGCCATTCCCCCCTCATAGTTGCTAGAAGCATTATCTCAAGTTGTGCAAAGGGCCTAAGGAGTTGTTGCTGCAAGGCTGGTTGTAATTTTCTTATAAAAGGTTGCCATTTTTTAAGAAAGGGTTGGAGTCTGTGTTTAGTGTTTAGTTTAACATCAATGAATCTTAAATTGGGCTATCGTAGGTGGTTGTTTAGTAATCCATCTGTCAAGAATACAGTACCTCGCAAACAGTGTGCACAGAGTGATCAGCCTATGGTGTTTTTTATGTGTGTCCTCCCATCTAAATAGGTATATTTTGCTTAAATCTATCTCGGTTTCTATGTTGAGTGTAGCCTTTAGCCAATATTGGTATTGTCCCCAAAACCGCTGGACCAACGGGCAGAAGAAAAAGTAGTGTTGTAGCGAGGGGGACCCACCGCGGCATTTAACACATATATCGGGGTGTTGTGGCTTCCATTTAGATAACCTATGAGGAGTAATATAATCTCTATGCAGCATTCTAAGCTGAGCTTCTCTAAGGGGCACCGCCAACATCGCCGATTATATGGCTTCCATACTATTGGTCAAGTCCTGTACAGTTAGTGTAGGAGAGACATTGTCAAGTAGTTTCATTAAAACATGAGTTTGTATTGTGGTTTCTTTTTGTCTCAATAATTGTTTGTAGAAGTCTGACAATGAGAAATGCCCTATTTGAAACAATGTCTGGGAAAAGGCAAAAGGGGATTTCTTCCAGAATTCTGGGTTAGATTACAAAAGGCTTGACACATAGTGTCTCACCTGAAGATAGGAGTAGAAATGTTTATGAGAGATATGAAACCGAGTTTTGAGATCCTGAAAGGATTTGACAGTTTGTTGTAACGGGTCAAGCATGTCACCCACCATCCTTAGTCCAAGAGCCTTCCAAGCGCGTAACGGTTTGCTTTCATTTCCCATCGGAAAATCAAGGTTTCCCACTAGGGGTATGAATTTGGGAGTAGGATGGGTTAGTCCCATGTATTTATTAATCAACCGCCATGCTCGCAAAGGGTCTCTATATAAGATGCTATTGGCAACTGAATGTGGAATATCCTTCAGTGTGGCATAGGGAAGGTATGCTAATGCCATAGGTGCCATAGTTGCTTCTTCAAGTGGCGCATCGCAAAAATGGGAAGTGCCCAATTGCCAGTCTGTTACCAGCCTAGCCAAGGTCGCCCAATTGTAAAGCTTTAAACTCTGGAGGCCAAAACCTCCACTAAGGAAGGGAAGTTGCAATTTCTCTGCTGCTATATGGGTTTTTTTCCCCTCCAAATAAGAGGATATGGCTCGGTTCAGGAACATCAGATCACCCCTAGTCATGAGAAAGGGCAGCAAAATTAGTGGGTACATTATCTTTGGCAATATGGTCATTTTAACTAAGTTAACTCAGCCCGATAGTCCCAGAGGAAGGTTGATCCAGCTATGGAGCTGAGAGGCAAGACTATTGCATTTTTCAGAAATATTCAACTTATACATTTTATGGGGATCTCTATGCACCTTAATGCCGAGAAATGTTAGTGCATTTGGCACCTCTACAAATGGGAATGCACATCTAGAACCAGAATGTTTGTTTTGCCACAAGATCTCTGATTTAGATGCGTTAACCCTATAGCCCGAGAAGTCGCCAAATTCAGAGATCATGGGGGGTAGTTATCAAGCCGTCAACCTCAAATGCGCTGGAATTTCGCAGCATATTTGTGGCGAGGCTGATTTGCCTTAGTTGTCAAAGGCTAGAGACCGGCAAAAGTAGAATTTTGTGACGTAAACTTCGATCCGCCGGACTCAGTCCGACACAGATCGATTCTTACGTCACTCCAGATGTTCCGCACACAAGTGCGGCACAATCTGACTACTTTTGCTAGTTATCAAAAAACTAGCAGGTACACTCAGCACTTTTACGGCCCAGTGTACCTGGTTTTCAAACCGCCACCCTGGAGGCGGCGGATCCCATAGGAATCAATGGGAGTCTGACCATAGCGAAAGTACAAGTTCGCTGCTGCCAGACATCCCACTGATTCCTATGGGAGCTGTCTACACCTAACACCCTAACATGTACCCCGAGTCTAAACACCACTAATCTGTCCCCCCCTACACCGCCGCAACTAAATAAAATGATTAACCCCTAAACCGCCGCTCACGGAGCCCACCGCAAGCTACTCTATACATATTAACCCCTAAACCGCCGCTCCCGGAGCCCACCGCCACCTACATTATACCTAGTAACCCCTTATCCCGCCGCCCTCTATAATAAAGTTATTAACCCCTATCCTGCCAATCCCGCACCTCGCCGCAAATAAATAAATAGTTTAACCCCTAAACCGCCGCTCCCTTACCCTGCCGCAACCTATATTAAATTTATTAACCCCTATCCTGCCCCCCACTACACCGCCGCCACTGTAATAAAATTATTAACCCCTAAACCTAAGTCTAACGCTAACCCTAACACCCCTCTAACTTAAATATTAATTAAATAAATCTAAATCATATTTCTATTATGAACTAAATTAATCCTATTTAAAACTAAATACTTACCTATAAAATAAACCCTAATATAGCTACAATATAAATAATAATTATATTGCAGCTATTTTAGGATTTATTTTTATTTTACAGGTACCTTTCAATTTATTTTAACTAGGTACAATAGCTATTAAATAGTTATTAACTATTTAATAGCTTACCTAGCTAAAATAAAGAGAAACGTACCTGTAAAATAAAAACTAACCTAAGTTACAATTACACCTAACACTACACTATACTTTAATAAATTATTCCTATTTAAAACTAAATACTTACCTGTAAAATAAACCCTAAGATAGCTACAATATAATTAATAATTACATTGTAGCTATCTTTGGATTTATATTTATTTTACAGGTAACTTTGTATTTATTTTAGCTTGTTAGAATAGTTATTAAATAGTTATTAACTATTTAATAAATACCTAGCTAAAAGAAATACAAAATTACCTGTAAAATAAATCCTAACCTAAGTTACAATTAAACCTAACACTACACTATCATTACATTAATTAAATAAATTAGCTACAAATAACTACAATTAAATACAATTACATAAACTAACTAAAGTACAAAAAATAAAAAAAGCTAAGTTACAAAAAATAAAAAAAATAAGTTACAAACATTTAAAAAAATATTACAACAATTTTAAGCTACTTATACCTAATCTAAGCCCCCTAATAAAATAACAAACCCCCCCAAAATAATACAATGCCCTACCCTATTCTTAAAAAAGTTCAAAGCTCTTTTACCTTACCAGCCCTTAAAAGGGCCTTTTGTGGGCCCCAAAGAATTCAGCTCTTTTGCCTGTAAAAGAAAAATACAGCCCCCCCCAACATTAAAACATACCCCTAATCTAACCCAAACCCCCCTTAAAATAACCTAACACTAATCCCCTGAAGATCATCCTACCTTTAGTCGTCTTCACTCAGCCGAGCCACCGATGGAACTGAAGAGGAGACCCGGACCGGCAGAAGTGATCCTCCAAGCGGCGCTGAAGAAATCTTCCATCCGATGAAGTGATCCTCCAAGCGGCGCTGAAGAACTCTTCCATCCGGGCGATGTCATCTTCCAAGAGGCGCTGAAGAAGTCTTCTATCCGGGTGAGGTCATCTTCTAAGCCGGGTCTTGAATCTTCATCCCGCCGACGTGGAACATCCTTCTTTCCCGACGGACTACCGAAGAATGAAGGCTCCTTTAAGGGACGTCATCCAAGATGGCGTCCCTTCAATTGCGATTGGCTGATAGGATTCTATCAGCCAATCGGAATTAAGGTAGGAAAAATCTGATTGGCTGATTGAATCAGCCAATCAGATTCAAGTTCAATCCGATTGGCTGATCCAGTCAGCCAATCAGATTGAGCTCGCATTCTATTGGCTGATCGGAACAGCGCCGCTTGGAGGATCACTTCTGCCGGTCCGGGTCTCCTCTTCAGTTCCATCGGTGGCTTGGCTGAGTGAAGACGACTAAAGGTAGGATGATCTTCAGGGGATTAGTGTTAGGTTATTTTAAGGGGGGTTTGGGTTAGATTAGGGGTATGTGGGTGGTGGGTTTTAATGTTGGGGGGGGGTTATTTTTCTTTTACAGGCAAAAGAGCTGAATTCTTTGGGGCATGCCCCCACAAAAGGCCCTTTTAAGGGCTGGTAAGGTAAAAGAACTTTGAACTTTTTTAATGTAGAATAGGGTAGGGCATTTTTTTTATTTTGGGGGGGGGGTTGTTATTTTATTAGGGGGCT
This sequence comes from Bombina bombina, assembly GCF_027579735.1. Classification (NCBI taxonomy): domain Eukaryota; kingdom Metazoa; phylum Chordata; class Amphibia; order Anura; family Bombinatoridae; genus Bombina; species Bombina bombina. The sequence continues at coordinate 187,329,444 of NC_069505.1, forward strand.
TAGATTAGGTGTAAGTAGCTTAAAATTGTTGTAATATTTTTTTAAATGTTTGTAACTTATTTTTTTTATTTTTTGTAGCTTAGCTTTTTTTATTTTTTGTACTTTAGTTAGTTTATGTAATTGTATTTAATTGTAGTTATTTGTAGTTAATTTATTTAATTAATGTAATGATAGTGTAGTGTTAGGTTTAATTGTAACTTAGGTTAGGATTTATTTTACAGGTAATTTTGTATTTCTTTTAGCTAGGTAGTTATTAAATAGTTAATAACTATTTAATAACTATTCTAACTAGCTAAAATAAATACAAAGTTACCTGTAAAATAAATATAAATCCTAAGATAGCTACAATGTAATTATTAATTATATTGTAGCTATCTTAGGGTTTATTTTACAGGTAAGTATTTAGTTTTAAATAGGATTAACTTAGTTAATAATAGAAATATTATTTAGATTTATTTAATTAATATTTAAGTTAGAGGGGTGTTTATTACAGTGGCGGCGGTGTAGTGGGGGGCAGGTTAGGGGTTAATACATTTATTATAGGTGGCAACGGTGTAGGGGGGGCAGGATAGGGGTTAATAAATTTAATATAGGTTGCGGCGGGTTCAGGGAGCGGCGGTTTAGGGGTTAAACTATTTATTTAGTTGCGGCGAGGTGCGGGATCAGCAGGATAGGGGTTAATAACTTTATTATAGAGGGCGGCGGTATAGGGGGGGCAGGATAGGGGTTACTAGGTATAATGTAGGTGGCAGCGGTGTCCGGGAGCGGCGGTTTAGGGGTTAATACATTTATAAGACTTGCGGCGGGGTCTAGGAGCGGCGGTTTAGGGGTTAGTAACTTTATTTAGTTGCGGGGGGCTCCGGGGGTGCCAGTATAGGGGGTAGAACAGTGTAGTTTAGTGTGAGTGCTTAGTGACAGGCTAGCAAGAAAGCTGTCAAACATCCGAAGAGCAGTGAGATCGGATGAGTGATAACTCTCACAGTCCGCTGCTCATCGCCCTGCTGCTTTTTGACAGCTTTACTTGATAACTTAGGCAAATTTTTTCAGGTCTGCGGCGGCGATGTGAGGCGAGCTTAGGCGGGTGTATTGGGCCGGCGAAGGCAGGAAAGTTGACACGTTGATAACTACCCCCCATATGTAGTATGCGTGGTATGTACCATGAAGGTGAGTCAACAAATAGCAGCATGTCATCTGCATATAAGGCCATGTGTATGGCGCTGCCACCCATTGCGATGCCCGGAAAAACCTGTCTCAGTTTTATTGCCAGAGGTTCTAATGCCAGATTGAACAGAAGGGGTGACAAGGGGCAACCCTGCCTAGTACCCCTCTGTAACCGAAAATCTGGAGAAAACAGGCCATTAGTCAATATGCGTGCCTCAGGTGATTAGTATATTTTGCGTATCAGGTCCAGAAAGGGGCCCCCAAAATGAAACTGCTGCATGGTGTTAATCAGGTGAGACCACTCCACACGGTCAAAGGCCTTCTCTGCGTTTAGAGACAGTAGGAGGGCCTCTGTAGTCTCTCCCCTCACCCAAAGACCAGTAATGGTCGATCACCTGGAGTACCCTGAGAAGGTTAACTACAGAAGTGTGCTTGGAAACAAAACCTGTCTGCTCCGGGTGTATTAACAAAGGTAGAACCGTTTTTAGCCTGTTAGCCATAAGCTTCATGAAGAGCTTGTAGTCAGTATTGAACAGGGATATGGGTCTGTATGAATCTGGGAGGGAGTGGTCCTTACCCGGTTTAGGGATAAGGGTAATCTGGGCAGAGGTGAAACTCCTCGAGGGGACTGTCTCCTCTTGGAAGTAGGTGTTAAATAGTCTAGTCAGGGTGCATGTAATCTGTGGTTGGAGGATTCTATAAAATTCAGTAGGGAGTCTGTCTGGTCCCGGCGCCTTCCCTATTTGAATACATTTTAGAGTAAACGTTATTTCGTCATTAGTTATGGGTAAGTTCAAGTTGTCTAACTGTTCCTGTTTCAATTGAGGCAGATTAAGAGTTTGCCAGAAGTGAGTCTGGGAGTCAGGGTCAGATGGGTTTAGGCGGGTATAGAGCTGTGCATAGTATTGTGCAAACCATTGTGAAATATCTTTTGAGGATGTGTATGTGCGTCCTTGAAACTTGAGCTACATTGGATGTCGCTGTTCGGGGCTTAGCCAGGGCTGCCAGCATTTTACCCGGCCTGCTTCCAAACCTGAAGTACTTACCAGCTGTTCTCAGCAAACCCGAGGCAGCCTGGTGCTTCATAAATGCCTCAAGTTCCGCCTTTACAGCCACATATGTCTCGTATGTATCGGGAGATCTAGTTATGCAATGTTTCTGGTAAGCCTGGCTCAGCTGTTTTTTAAGCCCCATGTACCTGTGTTGAGTTTTAAATTTGATCTTGGAATTATACGATATTATGGATCCTGTTAATACCGATTTTGCTGCCTCCCAGAAAAGCTGGGCATTTTCTATGTGTGCTAGGTTATCTGTATAATAGTCGGTCCAGCTCTGATTTAAGAATTTTACGACAGCTTCTGATGAGGCTAAGTGTGTTGGGAATCTGAGTGTGTTTCTATTTGGACGCGAGTCACACAAATTCAAAGTCAACTCAACAGGCGCGTGATCCGACAGCAGTATGGTACAACTGTGGACCTGTGTGACAAGAGAATTAGCAATAATGAAAAGATCTATCCTAGACAGGGTGTGTTTGGCCTTGGCCAGGCATGTGTAATCTCTACCTTTTGGGTGTTGTAACCGCCATATATCACAGGTGTCAAGATGCAAATCAAACATGTCACAAATCTTAGACTCATACCTAGCTTTATAGTTTTTTTTTTGGGTCCCTGACCGAGTGGGCATCCAGCCACACCCTATCCAGTTCATGCGAGGGGGAGATGTTGAAATCCCCGCCTATGATCAGTTTTGATCTTACATGAGGAGTTAGTTTTTGTGGTTCACAAATGCAAAACGTCCCACACTGTAATAGTCTGTATTTGTAGCAATTTGAACAAGCATTTAATTTTGTTTTATAAATAAGAACCAACAATTTCCTCAAAAGTAGGTTTGTAACATAAAAGAAGCTTGATGAATTCGTTGTCAGTGCTTCATATAATGTATTACTATTTGCCCAATAAGTGACAGTTTATTAACTTCATAAACTGTATTACTTTCAGGGCATTTGATAATGCAAACAGTTCAAATTAAGCAGAAACGTAAAATATAGTATTCCTTAATTAGGCAGGTAAAGTTCATCAAAATAAGTAAGGATAACGATTAATAATAAAATAATTAGGTCTGACCTGAGAACACAGGAATTGTTACTTGTCCGTTTGTTATGTACAGCAGCGTGGTACTCAGAGGGAGAGCGGTTGCGGCTGCAGCTGATGACGTCACCGCTACTTGCTGTGCTGTGTATGAAGCTGCTTGAATCCTGTTACCTTGTAAATGCTTCAGGGTTTGATGTCGAGTTAATTTGATTTCCTTATAGTATGAAATATCTTCCAGTGTTGAATTGAGTAGAAGAGCTGCTAGATGTAGGAATGAAAAATAAGAGATGTTATCAGTAACTCTTCAAATAAGAATTTATGAGGCTGTTGGAGAGTGAGGAAAACTCTCAGTGTAACGCTTGTGCTGTGAATCCTTTCTCAATTAACCAGCAATGAATGCTGGGGGGAAGTGCTTGATATAGGAGGCTCTTAAAGGGACAGATCATTAGCAAGCAGTAACCCTGACAGAGCCCCCCACAAAAAGAACCACAGCGAGGTTCAAGGCCTAGGACGATCAGGGTTACGTCTATGGAAGAGGGAAATCAGACGTGGAGCAGATATGTTCGAGGCAGGCTCCCAGGAATCATCCTCATGGCCAAAACCTTTCCAATGAACCAAATAGAAAAGATTCCCACGACATAGTCTAGAATCCAGAATGCTATGAACCTCATACTGGCAATCAAGATTAGCAGAAGGTATTGGGTCTTCTGATGTAATATTTGTTATGGGTAGGTTGCAAGGTTTGATAAGAGACACATGGAAAGTTGGATGTATCTTAAAAGTTGATGGTAGTTGGAGTGTAACTGTTGTTGGACCATTTACCCTGACGATAGGGTAAGGACCCAAAAAGAGTTTACCTAGTTTCCTACAAGGATAAGGTATCTTGAGGTTCTTAGTGGAGAGCCATACTTGTTGTCCTACGGAATATTGAGGACTAGGTCTGTGGCGAAGATCGTAGTACCTGCGTTGTGATGCCTGTGCCTGAAGAATATGTTCACGAATTGAAGAAAAGTTAGCAGAAATGTCATTAACCAGATCATTCACCTGAGGACATGGGGTGTCAATCTTCGGAAGTAGTGTGAAATTTGGATGTAAACCATAATTTATAAAAAATGGTGATGTGCCAGTTGTAGAACTCTTATTATTATTATAGGCAAATTCTGCTAGGGGCAAGTAGGTGGCCCAAGAATCTTGTTGGTGAGAGCAGAAACAACGTAGGTATTGCTCTAGCCACTGGTTCACCCTCTCCGTCTGCCCATTCGTCTGAGGATGGTAAGCAGTGGTGAGTTTTTGTTCTATATGCAGAGCAGCACACAAATTTCTCCAGAACTTAGATGTGAATTGGGTTCCACGGTCACTAAGGATGGTTTTAGGTATTCCATGCAGTCTTACAATATTTTGAATGAACAATTCACTGGTGAACTTGGAAGTGGGTAGGGAGGTAACCGGTATGAAATGTGCCATCTTTGAGAATAGATCGGTGACAACCATTATAGTGGTATATTTGTTGGAGAGAGGTAAGTCCACGATAAAGTCTAGGGATACCGCCTCCCAGGGTACTTGAGGTACAGGTAAAGGCTGTAAAAGACCCATAGGGAGTTGTTTAGAAGGTTTGGAGGTTGCGCATATAACACATTTAGAAATATATTCTTTGAGATCGAGGTTAAGAGTAGGCCACCAAAAAGATCTCTTAAGTAAATCCAAAGTTTTATCCCTTCCCATGTGTCCAGCAAGGGGAGACTCATGAACTGTTTTCAAGATTGAAGATCTAAGATTTGGAGGTATGTATAGCTTCCCGTCCTTATAGAGTAAGCCTTCAGAATTGTAAGTAAGATCTGTATGAGGTACTGATGGATCAATAGCAGTAGCATCTTTTATCACTGTAGTTAGACTTGTTATAACTCCAATGATAGAGTCCTTAGGAACAATAGTAGTAGGAATGCATGGTATTATAGGTTTAGGACCTTGTCTAGAGAGGGCGTCGGCCTTGCCATTTTTTGTACCAGGCCTGTAGGTAATGATGTAATGGAAACGAGAGAAGTAAAGACTCCAGCGTAATTGTCTGGAGGATAGAGTTCGATTAGACTGAAGATATTGCAGATTTTTGTGGTCAGTATATATGACAGTTGGTTGTGTTGCACCCTCAAGCAAATGCCTCCAGTGATCGAAGGAACACTTTATTGCAAGTAATTCTTTCTCGCCAACTGGATAATTTAACTCTGCTGGTTGCATCAATCTAGAGAAGAATGCGACCGGATGTAAGGGTTCTTTGAATGATTTCCTTTGAGAGAGGATTGCCCCTATTGCGAACTCAGAAGCGTCAACTTCCAGGATAAATTGCTTTTCTAAATCCGGGTATTGGAGAATGGGTGCTGTAGTGAATTTATTTTTTAAAAGGTCAAATACCTGTTGAGTATGGCTTGTCCACCTGAAAGGATGATTCAATTTGGTGAGTTCAGTAAGAGGTTTGGTAATAGCAGCAAATCCAGGAATGAATTTCCTATAATAATTTGAGAAGCCAAGGAAACGTTGAACATCTTTCTTACATTGAGGAGTCGGCCAATTATGAATGGCCTGAACCTTGTCATCTTGCATCTTGATTCCTTCAGGAGAGATGTTATACCCCAGAAAAGAGATATTATTTGATTCAAATATACATTTTTCTAGTTTAGCGTATAGGTTATTTTTTCGTAACCTAGTGAGAACTTCTCTAACATGCATTCTATGTTGATCTAAATTTTGTGAGTAAACTAGAATATCGTCCAAATAGACAACAACATATACATCCAAAATATCTCTGAAAAGATCATTGATTAAGCATTGGAATGTTGCTGGGGCATTGCACAGACCGAATGGCATCACTGTATATTCGAATAGCCCATATCTAGTCCGAAAAGCAGTGAGCCATTCGTCGCCAGCTCTCATTCGTATAAGATTATAGGCACCTCGAAGATCCAATTTAGTGAAAATTGAGGCCCCCCTTAATCTTTCAATTAATTCAGGGATTAAAGGTAGGGGGTACCTGTTTTTTCTGGTACGCCTGTTCAATTCCCTGTAATCAATGATTGGTCTTAACGTGCCATCTTTATTGGTAACAAAAAATATGCCTGCACCTGCAGGAGAGGTACTAGGTCTTATAAAACCTTTTCGGAGGTTCTCATCGATATAATTTTTAAGGTGTTCTAGTTCTGGTTTAGAAAGGGGGTAGATATGTCCATAGGGAATTGAAACTCCTGGGAGTAAATCAATAGGACAATCGTAATCCCTATGAGGGGGCAAACATTCAGCTTCTTTTTTATTAAAAACATCTGAGAAGTCTGCATATTGTTTGGGTAAAATATTATCCTCAACCTGTAGCATAATTAAATCTGATGATGTCTCACCATTTTGAGTGAGATGAGGAAAAGATAAACTGAGGTCATTCCAGTTTATAGTTGGTTTGTGTTTACAAAACCAATTTATACCAAGGATTACATTAAACATTGGTGAAGATATGACATCAAAAGTGAGTGTTTCTGTGATGTGTGTGCAAGATATTACCTGTAATGGTGTAGTTTGGTGTGTGACAGGACCTGATTTTAAAAAAGAGCCATCAATGACCTTCACAGAGACTGGAGTTTTCTTAGAGACTAGAGGTATTTTATTCTGTTTCACAAAAGAAAAATCAACAAAATTTCTACATGAGCCGGTGTCCAGGATAGCTTCAGTTGTTATCCTGATTTGATCCCACTGTAAAATAATAGGGATAGTTAAATATGATGGTTTAATGGTTTTCATTAACAGGGATTCAGAGATGTTAGGCAACCTACCCTTCTTATTCCTAGCCAGAACTGGGCAGTCCTTTACTTCATGTGTAGGGCAGGCACAATACATGCACAAACTATGCAACTTCCTCCTAGTCTTTTCCTGAGAGGAGAGGGGACCCTTTATAAAGCCTATGTCCATAGGTTGTGGTGATTCCTTAGTTTGATAAACAGGTGTGGAGAGAAAGCTTTTTGTACCGCTAGCCTTTTCAGAGCGGCGTTCCCTAAGCCGTCTATCTATGTTAATAGTGAGAGAAAAGAAATCTTCCAATGAATCTGGAATACCTGTGCGTGAAAGCTCATCCTTTATATCCTCAGATAATCCTAAACGATATTGAGTTTTAAGGGAGACCTCATTCCATCCCGAATCACGGGCAGAAATTTTAAATTGTGTGATGTAAGACTCCACTGGGTTCTTTCTTTGTTTTAAAGATCTAAGTAAGTTTTCAGCTGTGACCTGTTTGAAAGGGTCATCATATAATGCTGACATTTGATCAAAGAATTCATCTAGAGATCCCAGTATTGCATCATCATTTTCAAAAAAAGAGTCAGCCCAAGCCCTAGGTTCCCCCCTCAAATATGATATCACAGTGAGCACTCTTGATCTTTCTGTGGGATAAGTACGTGGCTTTAATTGAAAAAGCAACAAACAGGAGTTTTTAAACTCTCTGAATCTTGAACGGTCACCAGAGAATTTTTCTGGGGGGGAGACCATAGGTTCAGGGATAGAATCTGCACTTGCAGGTTTAGGTGCCAGAGTCTCTCTTAAGCAGGCCTTCAAAGCCTGATTTTCCACTTGTAATTCATGGAAAGAACCTGATAAAGCTTCTAATCTGTCTGACAAGACTTGAACTTTATCACTTAAAAGATCTTGTTCCATAATTGCTGTTGAAAGTATATGTTTAGTATAGGATAATTCTGTGTACACAAACACTAAATCCTTTCTTCCTTATGGCTGGTTAATTCTGTAATAGTCTGTATTTGTAGCAATTTGAACAAGCATTTAATTTTGTTTTATAAATAAGAACCAACAATTTCCTCAAAAGTAGGTTTGTAACATAAAAGAAGCTTGATGAATTCGTTGTCAGTGCTTCATATAATGTATTACTATTTGCCCAATAAGTGACAGTTTATTAACTTCATAAACTGTATTACTTTCAGGGCATTTGATAATGCAAACAGTTCAAATTAAGCAGAAACGTAAAATATAGTATTCCTTAATTAGGCAGGTAAAGTTCATCAAAATAAGTAAGGATAACGATTAATAATAAAATAATTAGGTCTGACCTGAGAACACAGGAATTGTTACTTGTCCGTTTGTTATGTACAGCAGCGTGGTACTCAGAGGGAGAGCGGTTGCGGCTGCAGCTGATGACGTCACCGCTACTTGCTGTGCTGTGTATGAAGCTGCTTGAATCCTGTTACCTTGTAAATGCTTCAGGGTTTGATGTCGAGTTAATTTGATTTCCTTATAGTATGAAATATCTTCCAGTGTTGAATTGAGTAGAAGAGCTGCTAGATGTAGGAATGAAAAATAAGAGATGTTATCAGTAACTCTTCAAATAAGAATTTATGAGGCTGTTGGAGAGTGAGGAAAACTCTCAGTGTAACGCTTGTGCTGTGAATCCTTTCTCAATTAACCAGCAATGAATGCTGGGGGGAAGTGCTTGATATAGGAGGCTCTTAAAGGGACAGATCATTAGCAAGCAGTAACCCTGACACACACACTATAAGTAACAATGTGACTCAATTGGCCGACTTACCGCATCCGGTCCTTGGGGGTGATCTGTGATCTGTCTGGCTCTAGACACAGGATGACGGTGGTCCTTGCTCACCAGGGATTTTTCTCCCTATCCTGCGATGCCTTGTTGCCCGAGGTGCCCTGGAACTCCTTGATTCCGCCAGTCGTCAAAACTCTGTACAGACCACGCCCTCCTCAGACATGTATGGCTTCTTGCAATAGGTCAGCAGCCCTGGACGTCACCACCCGGTATATTTCCTGTCCAATCCGGGAGTAGGGGAGTAGGGTAGGGGAGGGGGCGCTTCACTGTGGAGCACTATTTTACACTCAGCGTTATTTTGGAATAAACGCTGTTGTTTCGTCTACCGGTGCTCCTGTCATTTCTGTATTTTCTCTGAGTTAGTTTTTGTATCATATTCTTCCAAAAAAAACATTGATCTATGGTTGGGGGCATAGACATTACAAAACACATAACTGACAGAGTTAATATTTGCCTGTGCTATCAAGAATCTACCCTCTGTGTCTAAGTAAGTGTGGCTGATGAGTACGGACACTCTTTTACCAAACAGGATAGCCAAACCTCTGCTCACGCTGGTGTGCAAGAGATAAATTACATAACCCATCCAGTCCCTCTGTAGTTTAGAGTAACATCGGTTAGATGAGTTTCTTGCAGAAAGGCTCAGCTCCTATCCGTCTGAGGTGGGTGAGGATTGCTTTTCTTTTGATGGGGGAATTAATTCGCCCCACGTTCCACGTTATTATTTTAAGTGACATATTAAACTAGGGTTCTGGGGAGGCATGATCGGAGGTAGAGGAGAAAAAAAAACATAGAACAATAATAATACTACTAAAAAACAGTACATTAGAACGACACCTATCAAACAATTGAGAGAGGCTTCTTCTCGGGGTGATGTGGGTACTACAATTAGGAATATCACTCCCGCAATTTCTGGAAACCAAAAAAAGGACATACAAATTCTCCGGTCTCCCCCGCCCCACAATATTGCAATGGTACACTACTATTAGGAATATCGCCCTATCCGTACTTGTAAAAAAAAAGGTATACAAACTCCCCTGTCCCCCCCGCCCCACAATATTGCAACAGAACCAAAAATCAGCAATGAGAATATACATATATACAGTTAATAATATCATTACACAAGTTGTCATTAAAAGGGAAAGAAGAGTAAATACACGTGGACAAACCAAATATTCACATGAGTTATCCATCTTGCTAGGACTGTTTTCCATCCGAATTGTGTGTTTTCTTTCGGGAGCCAGTCCTCGGCCACTATTCGGGCCAAAGCAAAAGGAGGTATCATCTCCATTTATTACATCTCAGTCCAGACAGAAAATCCAAGGTTTCCAGAGACAAACTTGGAGCTTATCAAGTAGGTGGAAGATGGTTTTCAGTCGCCAAGTAGCTACGCAGGGCCTGAGGGGAGTGAAAGAACTTTGTGCCATAGGGTGTTTGTAGGCGCAGCTTGGCAGGGTAGAGCAAGGCCACCTGGTGACCCTGCTCATGCAGTTGGGAGCACAGGGGGCAAACTCTTTTCTTTGTTTTGTGACCTCCATGGAGAAGTCCTGAAACAGCAGTAGCTTTGAGCGCTCGTATAAAATTTCTTTATGCATTCTGTACGCTCGTAGGATCTTCAATTTCTCCTGGAAATTTAAGCATTTAAATTTGACCTGTCTTGGTCTTTGATTTGCATGTTCAAGAGTTCTCTCTGGCCCTATCCTGTGGGCTCTCTCCACATCTATAGGAAGGATGTCCGTGGGGATCCCTAACAACTTTGTGAATGTGAGGGCAGTGAATTCCAAGAGGTCTTTCCCTTTCACCGATTCAGGGACCCCCACGATGCGCAAATTATTGCGTCTGCTCTGGTTTTCTAGGTCATCGACCGGATCTTGGAGGAGGTGATTTTGCTTAACTAGTTGTTTAAAGGGACAGTCTAGGCCAAAATAAACTTTCATGATTCAGATAGAGCATGTAATTTTAAACAATTTTCCAATTTACTTTTATCACCAATTTTGCTTTGTTCTCTTGCTATTCTTAGTTGAAAGCTTAAACTAGGAGGTTCATATGCTAATTTCTTAGACCTTGAAGCCCACCTCTTTCAGATTGCATTTTAACAGTTTTTCACCCCTAGAGGGTATTAGTTCACGTATTTCATATAGATAACACTGTGCTCGTGCACAAGAAGTTATCGTGGAGCAGGCACTGATTGACTAGACTGCAAGTCTGTCAAAAGAACTGAAAAAAGGGGCAGTTTGCAGAGGCTTAGATACAAGATAATCACAGAGGTTAAAAGTATATTATTATAACTGTGTTGGTTATGCAAAACTGGGGAATGGGTACTAAAGGGATTATCTATCTTTCAAAACAATAGAAATTCTGGTGTAGACTGTCCCTTTAAGTGTTGTTTCTGAGCTAGCTTGCCTGTCCTCAACATCTGAGATGCGGGATTCTGCTGTGCTTAGTCGCGAGAAAATTGTCGGACCTCGCTTGTTAAGGTGTCCACCCCAGCCTGTAGGGAGTACATCTTGGGAAAGAAAAAGGATTTAAGCTCCTGCAGTAGGGATTTGTGATCTTGAGTTGGAGACTATAATCCTTTAACAGGAGCTAGATTTTCAGTATGAATTTCCATAATATGTTTCTGCTGTCTTTTATCTGCTGTTTTATCCCTCTGGCTCATGGTGTCTTTTATGGGAGGAGAAAGTTTATGAAAATATTTATCAACTTTCATGTAGCTTGTTAATATGCTACTTAGATCAGTGTATAAATGCAACAAGTTCCATGTACAGTCAATATGTCATATATGGTGAGTGTGAATGACAAAGCTTGCTGTTATTCTACAAGACAGGGGTATTAGATAAATAAACCCCAGGCAATACAACCAAGGGGTCAATAGAAAGGGTTAAATGTCATGCAGTATGCCAAAGAGGATTTCCTGACCTCCACTGCTTGTCCTCCGAGAAATTGCGCCACGTGTTAGGCCGCAATTAACATCTGAGTATTTCAGAGGACCCACCTGCAGAAATATGGAGATATGCCTGCAATCCCTCAGCGTAATCCTTGCAGGAGCCCAGTTACAAAGATTTGACATTGCCTGTGGAGAGGTGTCGTTATAGCCCAAATGACATGCAAAAAGAGCAAAATGGCGATTCCTGCCTTCTTTGCATTAGGGTTTAGCAATGTTTAGTGAATAACTCCCCTATCTAACTCCCACTCTCCAGGTATGGGGGCTCTGTGTTTGGGGAATCTTCTCCCGGTTACCCTATAAAGGGAGCAGGATTGAGGGCGCAAGCCACGCGGGTCTTTCTTGCTTTATAGTCAGACTGTGGGTTATAACTTTTGTAGTATTCCCACAGTGGTTTTCTCACTTTTGTCCCAATTTAATTGTGGTGCTTAGATTTTTATTAATCAGTGTATCTTGAATTGAGTCTGTCATACACGCGTTTATGTGCGGATGTAACTCTTTTACAGTTCCACCAAGCTTACCCCCTGCAGGTATCGCTATGCTCCCAGGTTCCAAAGCAGTGCTCTTATGCCGTTCTCTGTTAGTTTCCCATCTGATCCTATGGACCGAGTAGCTTGAGGTCCATCTTCACTCCAATGTTGGTTTGCGGCCTGATACCCAAAATGGCGCAGACAAGACTGATGCGCTTAACAGATCCAGAGCTCTCCGGTGGCCAGAACAGATGTACTTTGTCCTGCTCACTTTAGTCGGCAGCCGGCGTGTGGGTTATCCACCCGGCAAGTCTGTTGTGGGTGGCTTGGCAGAAAAAATGGCTTTTAAAAAAGAGTTAAGTGCTCCGATGCACGGAGCTTCTCACTAATGCGTCTGCCTGGTTAGCCCGCCCACCGAAAGTCCCAATACCCCCGTAATTTAAATACTTGACTGTTGTGCTGAAAACTATCCCTGGAAATGTTTTTCAAATGTTGGCAAGTTTGCTAGAAAATATTTAGTTGTTTCTTTCCCAAGAATAATATTAGCTAAATTTTGTATCTTGTCTGCTTTGCTATCAGGTAAAAGTATAAATAGTAGAAGAAACCCATCACTGTCCTGAAAAGCAGAATTCAGTGGCTTTAAATCCTTTTTGTTATAAAAAATTTAAATGCAACTCTATAACACGTGCAAAAAAAACAGACACTAAAAATGCCATTTTAAACGTGGAAAAATAAACAGACTGGAAAATGTAGATGTTAAATTTCCAGTCATTCTATTACCGTTTTGTTCTTCGGTCTGTAAATAGAGGAAAGGAAAGAGATGTATATTGTAATGAATATGTATGAACGATAAGTGTGAGTTAATGAAAAATAATGTGCTTGAGTCATCGGTTTTTTTTTTTCCAATGAAAAACTTTCTATAGAAAAAACAAATAGGAAATCATTTCTTATTTTCCACCAAACTGTAAACAATTCTTTTGGAAATCATAGAACAAATTAATAACTTATCTAACAAAAATTAACTAATGTGCTTTAAATTTGAGTTCTCTTGTTTTCGTGTGACTCACTGGTTAACAATAGTTATAGTTCTCTTGTTATCATGTGACTCACTGGGTAACAATAGTTACAGTTCTCTTGTTATCATGTGACTCACTGGGTAACAGTAGTTACAGTTCTCTTGTTATCATGTGACTCACTGGGAAACAATAGTTACAGTTTTCTTGTTATCATGTGACTCACTGTGTAACAATAGTTACAGTTCTCTTGTTATCATGTGACTCACTGGGTAACAATAGTTACAGTTCTCTTGTTATCATGTGACTCACTGGGTAACAATAGTTACAGTTCTCTTGTTTTCATGTGACTCATTGGGTAACAATAGTTACAGTTCTCTTGTTATCATGTGACTCACTGGGTAACAATAGTTACGGTTCTCTTGTTATTATGCGACTCACTGGGTAACAATAGTTACAAGTCTCTTGTTATCATGTGTGTCATGATCCAGTGTACATGCGTTCAGGACACAGACCCTCAGGGCAGTGGTAGGGATTTGAAGACACCGACCCCTGACCCGGGGAAGAGTATCCTGGACGTGGATAGATGATATTCTGTGATTCATAGTTGCTAGAAGTTATTGGAGAATTCATGGAGAGTGCAACATTTGTATACAATATAATCTGGCTTCACTGTGACTTATAGTTAGTTAATAGGAGTAGCTGCAGGATTCAATGAGAGAAAAATATAGCAATGTGGAATGTTCAGGCTTCAGAGTAAACTGGTAGAAGATTGACACTTAGATGCAAACTAAGGCCTAGATTTGGAGTTTGGCGGTAGCCGTGAAAACCAGCGTTAGAGGCTCCTAACGCTGGTTTTAGGCTACCTCCGGTATTTGGAGTCACTCAAAAAAGGGTCTAACGCTCACTTTTCAGCCGCGACTTTTCCATACCGCAGATCTCCTTACGTCATTTGCGTATCCTATCTTTTCAATGGGATCTTTCTAACTCCGGTATTTAGAGTCGTGTCTGAAGTGAGCGTTAGAAATCTAACGACAAAACTCCAGCCGCAGAAAAAAGTCAGTAGTTAAGAGCTTTCTGGGCTAATGCCGGTTCATAAAGCTCTTAACTACTGTACTCTAAAGTACACTAACACCCATAAACTACCTATGTACCCCTAAACCGAGGCCCCCCCACATCGCCGCCACTCGATTTAATTTTTTAACCCCTAATCTGCCGACCGCCACCTACGTTATCCTTATGTACCCCTAATCTGCTGCCCTAACATCGCCGACCCCTATATTATATTTATTAACCCCTAACCTGCCCCCCACAACGTCGCAGCCAGCTACCTACAATAATTAACCCCTAATCTGCTGACCGCAAAGAGCCGCCACCTACATTATAGCTATGTAACCCTAATCTGCTGCCCCTAACACCGCCGACCCCTATATTATATTTATTAACCCCTAATCTGCCCCCCTCAACGTCGCCTCCACCTGCCTACACTTATTAACCCCTAATCTGCCAAGCGGACCTGAGCGCTACTATAATAAAGTTATTAACCCCTAATCCGCCTCACTAACCCTATAATAAATAGTATTAACCCCTAATCTGCCCTCCCTAACATCGCCGACACCTAACTTCAATTATTAACCCCTAATCTGCTGACTGGAGCTCACCGCTATTCTAATAAATGTATTAACCCCTAAAGCTAAGTCTAACCCTAACACTAACACCCCCCTAAATTAAATATAATTTAAATCTAACAAAATTAATTAACTCTTATTAAATAAATTATTCCTATTTAAAGCTAAATACTTACCTGTAAAATAAATGGAAAATTCAAGAACAAGGGGTCATGAGCTCAAGCTAAAGGGTAGTAGATTCAGGAGTAATTTGAGGAAGCACTTCTTTACAGAAAGAGTGATTGATTTATGGAATAAACTTCCTCAAGAGGTAGTAGCAACAAACACTGTGGGGGACTTTAAAAATGCATGGGACAAGCATAGGGCTATCCTACGAACTAGATAAGTTTATACTGTTAGGTAAGGTGGGGCAGACTTGCTGGGCCTATGGCTCTTATCTGCCGTCAATATCTATGTTTCTATGTTTCTATATAGCTACAATATAAATTATAATTATATTATAGCTATTTTAGGATTAATATTTATTTTACAGGTAACTTTGTATTTATTTTAACCAGGTACAATAGCTATTAAATAGTTAAGAACTATTTAATAGCTAAAATAGTTAAAATAATTACAAAATTACCTGTAAAATAAATCCTAACCTAAGTTACAATTAAACCTAACACTATACTATCATTAAATTAATTAAATAAAATACCTACAATTACCTACAATTAAACCTAACACTACACTATCAATACATTAATTAAATACAATATCTACAAATAACTACAATGAAATAAACTAACTAAAGTACAAAAAATAAAAAAAAACTAAGTTACAAAAAATAAAAAAATATTTACAAACATCAGAAAAATATTACAACAATTTTAAACTAATTACACCTACTCTAAGCCCCCTAATAAAATAACAAAGCCCCCCAAAATAAAAAAAATGCCCTACCCTATTCTAAATTACTAAAGTTCAAAGCTCTTTTACCTTACCAGCCCTGAACAGGGCCCTTTGTGGGGCATGCCCCAAGAAGTTCAGCTCTTTTGCCTGTAAAAAAAAACATACAATACCCCCCCCAACATTACAACCCACCACCCACATACCCCTAATCTAACCCAAACCCCCCTTAAATAAACCTAACACTAAGCCCCTGAAGATCATCCTACCTTGTCTTCACCATACCAGGTTCACCGATCGGTCCTGGCTCCAAAATCTTCATCCATCCCAAGCGGGGGCTGGCGATCCATCATCCGGTGGCTGAAGAGGTCCAGAAGAGGCTCCAAAGTCTTCATCCTATCCGGGAAGAAGAGTAGATCCGGACCGGCAACCATCATCTTCCAAGCGGCATCTTCTATCTTCATCCGATGAGGACCGGCTCCATCCTGAAGACCTCCACCGCGGACCCATCTTCATCCGGCGACGTCCAACTGAAGAATGACGGTTCCTTTAAGGGACGTCATCCAAGATGGCGTCCCTCGAATTCCGATTGGCTGATAGGATTCTATCAGCCAATCGGAATTAAGGTAGGAATATTCTGATTGGCTGATGGAATCAGCCAATCAGAATCAAGTTCAATCCGATTGACTGATCCAATCAACCAATCAGATTGATCTTGATTCTGATTGGCTGATTCCATCAGCCAATCAGAATATTCCTACCTTAATTCCGATTGGCTGATAGAATCCTATCAGCCAATCGGAATTCGAGGGATGCCATCTTGGATGACGTCCCTTAAAGGAACCGTCATTCTTCAGTTGGACGTCGCCGGATGAAGATGGGTCCGCGGTGGAGGTCTTCAGGATGGAGCCGGTCCTCATCGGATGAAGATAGAAGATGCCCCTTGGAAGATGATGGTTGCCGGTCCGGATCTACTCTTCTTCCCGGATAGGATAAAGACTTTGGAGCCTCTTCTGGACCTCTTCAGCCACCGGATGATGGATCGCCAGCCCCCGCTTGGGTTGGATGAAGATTTTGGAGCCAGGACCGATCGGTGAACCTGGTATGGTGAAGACAAGGTAGGATGATCTTCAGGGTCTTAGTGTTAGGTTTATTTAAGGGGGGTTTGGGTTAGATTAGGGGTATGTGGGTGGTTGAGTTGTAATGTTGGGGGGGGGTATTGTATGTTTTTTTTTACAGGCAAAAGAGCTGAACTTCTTGGGGCATGCCCCGCAAAGGGCACTGTTCAGGGCTGGTAAGGTAAAAGAGCTTTGAACTTTAGTAATTTAGAATAGGGTAGGGCATTTTTTTTATTTTGGGGGGCTTTGTTATTTTATTAGGGGACTTAGAGTAGGTGTAATTAGTTTAAAATTGTTGTAATATTTTTCTTATGTTTGTAAATATTTTTTTATTTTTTGTAACTTAGTTCTTTTTTATTTTTTGTACTTTAGCTAGTTTATTTAATTGTATTTATTTGTAGGAATTGTATTTAATTAATTTATTGATAGTGTAGTGTTAGGTTTAATTGTAGGTAATTGTAGGTATTTTATTTAATTAATTTAATGATAGTATAGTGTTAGGTTTAATTGTAACTTAGGTTAGGATTTATTTTACAGGTAATTTTGTAATTATTTTAACTATTTTAGCTATTAAATAGTTCTTAACTATTTAATAGCTATTGTACCTGGTTAAAATAAATACAAAGTTACCTGTAAAATAAATATTAATCCTAAAATAGCTATAATATAATTATAATTTATATTGTAGCTATATTAGGATTTATTTTACAGGTAAGTATTTAGCTTTAAATAGGAATAATTTATTTAAGAAGAGTTAATTAATTTCGTTAGATTTAAATTATATTTAACTTAGGGGGGTGTTAGTGTTAGGGTTAGACTTAGCTTTAGGGGTTAATACATTTATTAGAATAGCGGTGAGCTCCAGTCGGCAGATTAGGGGTTAATAATTGAAGTTAGGTATCAGCGATGTTAGGGAGGGCAGATTAGGGGTTAATAATATTTATTATAGGGTTAGTGAGGCGGATTAGGGGTTAATAACTTTATTATAGTAGCGCTCAGGTCCGCTCGGCAGATTAGGGGTTAATAAGTGTAGGCAGGTGGAGGCGACGTTGAGGGGGGCAGATTAGGGGTTAATAAATATAATATAGGGGTCGGCGGTGTTAGGGGCAGCAGATTAGGGGTACATAGGGATAATGTAAGTAGCGGCGGTTTACGGAGCGGCAGATTAGGGGTTAATAATAATATGCAGGGGTCAGCAATAGTGGGGGCGGCAGAATAGGGGTTAATAAGTGTAAGGTTAGGGGTGTTTAGACTTGGGGTACATGTTAGAGTGTTAGGTGCAGACGTAGGAAGTGTTTCCCCATAGGAAACAATGGTGCTGCGTTAGGAGCTGAACGCAGCTTTTTTGCAGGTGTTTTTTTTTCAGCTCAAACAGCCCCATTGTTTCCTATGGGGGAATCGTGCACAAGCACGTTTTTGAGGCTGGCCGCGTCCGTAAGCAACTCTGGTATCGAGAGTTGTAGTTGCGTTAAATATGCTCTACGCTCCTTTTTTGGAGCCTAACGCAGCCTTTCTGTGGACTCTCAATACCAGAGTTATTTTTATGGTGCGGCCAGAAAAAAGCCAGCGTTAGCTACGCGGGTCCTTACCGACAAAACTCTAAATCTAGCCGTAAGGTTTGTTGCAGGTTCACAGTACATAATATTATATAGAGTTGTATGTCAGAATTAAGCAGAGCAGCACAGGTGATAGACAAGTTGCAAGTTTTAGGCATTAATTATTGTTTGTGCATATATATGCAAACTAAGTTTTGTTGCAGGTTCACAGTACATAATATTTTATATAGCTGTATGTCAGTAATAAGCAGAGCAGCACAGGTGATAGTCAAGTTGCAAGTTTTAGGCATAAATTACTGTTTGTGCATATATTGGAGAATCACATGAAAGCTTTTAAATGAACACATAGATGCAGAGTTCTGAAAATGTTAACATATTTGTAGAATGATATTTCAGCTATGACAACTTGTAGCAGAGAATAGTTATAAAGTTCTGAGTAAGATGCTGTTGTAATAATTAGAGAGTGATGATAACCAAAAGTATAATTGATTTATAATAAAGTTCAGAGTTTGTTAAGTAGCAGTGTCCAGGTAACAAAATGGAATTATTTGGATACTTGCAATTTGATGATTTTAAGCATAGGAAAGGCTGTAACTTGAATAAGTTGGTAGTATTCAAGCAGGAAACAGTATCAGACCTCTATTGTTCAGGATCACAACTTCAAAATTAATGCAAAGCACATTAGAACTGAGAAGGCTTAAATGAGGCTGAAGGAATCAGATGAATGAATGATTAATCAGGCAGGCAAGCTGAATGTAAATACTGCCCAAAACAGCATGAGTGTCAGAATCAGGAAAGGCAGTCTTAAAGGGATAGTGACATTAGGCTGAGATATGTTACAATGTGACTCACTGGGTAACAATAGTTACAGTTCTCTTGTTATCATGTGACTCACTGGGTAACAATAGTTACAGTTTTCTTGTTATTATGCGGCTCACTGGGTAACAATAGTTACAAGTCTCTTGTTATCATGTGACTCACTGGGTAACAATAGTTACAGTTCTCTTGTTATTATGAGACTCACTGGGTAACAATAGTTACAGATCTCTTGCTATCATGTGACTCACTGGGTAACAATAGTTACAGTTCTCTTGTTATCATGTGACTCACTGGGTAACAATAGTTACAGATCTCTTGCTATCATGTGACTCACTGGGTAACAATAGTTGCAGTTCTCTTGTTATTATGCGGCTCACTGGGTAACAATAGTTACATGTCTCTTGTTAACATGTGACTCACTGGCTAAAAAACTTACAATTCTCTTGTTATCATGTGACTCACTGGGTAACAATAGTTACAGTTCTCTTGTTATCATGTGACTCACTGGGTAACAATAGTTACAGTTCTCTTGTTATCATGCGACTCACTGGGTAACAATAGTTACAGTTTTCTTGTTATTATGTGGCTCACTGGGTAACAATAGTTACAAGTCTCTTGTTATCATGTTACTCACTGGGTAATAATAGTTACAGTTCTCTTGTTATCATGAGACTCACTGGGTAACAATAGTTACAGATCTCTTGCTATCATGTGACTCACTGGGTAACAATAGTTACAGTTCTCTTGTTATCATGTGACTCAATGGGAAACAATAGTTACTATTCTCTTGTTATCATGTGACTCACTGGGTAACAATAGTTACAATTCTCTTGTTATCATGTGACTGACTGGGTAACAATAGTTACAGTTCTCTTGTTATGATGTGACTCACTGGGTAATACTAGTTACAGATCTCTTGCTATCATGTGACTCACTGGGTAACAATAGTTACAGATCTCTTGCTATCATGTGACTCACTGGGTAACAATAGCTACAGTTCTCTTGTTATCATGTGACTCACTGGGTAATAATAGTTACAGATCTCTTGCTATCATGTGATTCACTGGGTAACAATAGTTACAGTTCTCTTGTTATCATGTGACTCACTGGGTAACAATAGTTACAGTTCTCTTGTTATCATGAGACTCACTGGGTAACAATAGTTACATATCTCTTGCTATTATGTGACTCACTGGGTAACAATAGTTACAGTTCTCTTGTTTTCATGTGACTTACTGGGTAACATTAGTTACAGATCTCTTGCTATCATGTGACTCACTGGGTAACAATAGTTACAGTTCTGTTGTTATCATGTGACTCACTGGGTAACAATAGTTACAGTTCTCTTGTTATCATGTGACTCACTGGGTAACAATAGATACAGGTCTCTTGCTATCATGTGACTGACTGAGTAACAATAGTTACAGTTCTCTTGTTATCATGTGATTCACTGGGTAACAATAGTTACAGCTCTCTTGCTATCATGTGACTCACTGGGTAACAATAGTTATAGTTCTTTTGTTATCATGTGACTCAATGGGTAACAATAGTTACAGTTCTCTTGTTATCATGAGACTCACTGGGTAACAATAGTTACAGATCTCTTGCTATCATGTGACTCACTGGGTAACAATAGTTACAGGTCTTTTGTTATAATGTAACTCACTGGATAACAAAAGTTACATTTCTCTTGTTATCATGTAACTCACTGGGTAACAATAGTTACAATTTTCTTGTTATTATGTGGCTCACTGGGTAAAAATAGTTACAGTTCTCTTGGTATCATGTGATTAACTGGTTAACAATAGTTACAGATCTCTTGTTATCATGAGACTTACTTTTTAGCAATAATTACAGTTCTCTTGTTATCATGTGACTCACTGGGTAATAAAGGTTCCAGGTCTCTTGTTATCATGTGACTCACTGGGTAACAAAAATTACAGTTCTCTTGGTGTCATGAGACTCACTGGTTAACAATAGTTACAGATCTCTTGTTATCATGTGACTCGCTGGGTAACAATAGTTATAGTTCTCTTGTTATCATGTGACTCACTGGGTAACAATAGTTACAGATCTCTTGTTATCGTGTGACTCACTGGGTAACAATAGTTATAGTTCTCTTGTTATCATGTGACTCACTGGGTAACAATAGTTACAGTTCTCTTGTTATCATGAGACTCACTGGGTAACAATAGTTACATATCTCTTGCTATCATGTGACTCACTGGGTAACAATAGTTACAGTTCTCTTGTTTTCATGTGACTTACTGGGTAACATTAGTTACAGATCTCTTGCTATCATGTGACTCACTGGGTAACAATAGTTACAGTTCTGTTTTTATCATGTGACTCACTGAATAACAATAGTTACAGTTCTCTTTTTATCATGTGACTCACTGGGTAACAATAGATACAGGTCTCTTGCTATCATGTGACTCACTGGGTAACAATAGTTTCAAGTCTCTTGTTATCATGTGACTCACTGGGTAACAATAGTTACAGCTCTCTTGCTATCATGTGACTCACTGGGTAACAATAGTTATAGTTCTCTTGTTATCATGTGACTCAATGGGTAACAATAGTTACAGTCCTCTTGTTATCATGAGACTCACTGGGTAACAATAGTTACAGATCTCTTGCTATCATGTGACTCACTGGGTAACAATAGTTACAGTTCTATTGTTATCATGTGACTTACTGGTTAACAATAGTCACAGGTCTCTTGCTATCATGGGACTCACTGGGTAACAATAGTTACAGGTCTTTTGTTATGATGTAACTCACTGGATAACAAAAGGTACGTTTCTCTTGTTATTATGTGGCTCACTGGGTAACAATAGTTACAGTTCTCTTGGTATCATGTGACTCACTGGGTAACAAAAATTACAGTTCTCTTGGTGTCATGAGACTCACTGGTTAACAATAGTTACAGATCTCTTGTTATCGTGTGACTCACTGGGTAACAATAGTTATAGTTCTCTTGTTATCATGTGACTCACTGGGTAACAAAAATTACAGTTCTCTTGGTGTCATGAGACTCACTGGTTAACAATAGTTACAGATCTCTTGTTATCGTGTGACTCACTGGGTAACAATAGTTACAGTTTTCTTGTTATTATGCTGCTCACTGGGTAACATTAGTTACAATGCTCTTGTTATCATGTGACTCACTGGGTAACAATAGTAGTTACAGGTCTCTTGTTATCATGTGACTCACTGGGTAACAGTAGTTACAGTTCTCTTGTTATCATGTGACTCACTGGGTAACAATAGTTTCAAGTCTCTTGTTATCATGTGACTCACTGGGTAACAATAGTTACAGGTCTCTTGTTATCATGCGACTCACTGGGTAACAATAGTTACAGATCTCTTGTTATCATGTGACTAACTGGTTAACAATAGTTACAGATCTCTTGTTATCATGAGACTCACTAGTTAACAATAGTTACAGATCTCTTATTATCATGTGACTCACTGGGTAACAATAGTTACAGTTCTCTTGTTATCATGTGACTCACTAGTTAACAATAGTTACAGATCTCTTGCTATCTTGAGACTCACTGGTTAACAATAGTTACAGGTCTCTTGCTATCTCGAGACTCACTGGGTAACAATAGTTACATGTCTTTTGTTATCATGTGACTCACTGGGTAACAATAGTTTCAAGTCTCTTGTTATCATGTGACTCCCTGGGTAACAATAGTTAAAGTTCTCTTATTATCATGTGACTAACTGGTTAACAATAGTTACAGTTCTCTTGTTATCATGTGACTCACTGGGTAACAATAGTTACAGTTCTCTTATTATCATGTGACTAACTGGTTAACAATAGTTACAGTTCTCTTGTTATCATGTGACTCACTGGGTAACAATAGTTACAGATCTCTTGTTATCATGAGACTCACTAGTTAACAATAGTTACAGATCTCTTATTATCATGTGACTCACTGGGAAACAATAGTTACAGTTCTCTTGGTATCATGTGACTCACTAGTTAACAATAGTTACAGATCTCTTGTTATCATGAGACTCCCTGGTTAACAATAATTACAGTTCTCTTGTTATCATGTGACTCACTGGGTAACAATAGTTACAGATCTCTTGTTATCATGTGAGTCACTGGGTAACAATAGTTACAGATCTCTTGTTATCGTGTGACTCACTGGGTAACAATAGTTACAGATCTCTTGTTATCATGTGACTCACTGGGTAACAATAGTTACAGATCTCTTGTTATCATGTGACTCACTGTGTAACAATAGTTGCAATTCTCTTGTTATCATGTGACTCACTGGGTAACAATAGTTACAGATCTCTTGTTATCATGGGACTCACTGATTAACAATAGTTACAGGTTTCTTGCTATCATGTGACTGACTGGGTAACAATAGTAACAGATCTCTTGTTATCATGTGATTTACTGGGTAACAATAGTTACAGTTCTCTTGTTATCATGTGACTCACTGGGTAACAATAGTTACAGTTCTCTTGTTATCATGTGACTCACTGGGTAACAATAGCTACAGGTCTCTCGTTATCATATGACTCATTGGGTAACAATATCTACAGATCTCTTGTTATCATGTGACTCATTGTTTAACAATAGTTACAGGTCTCTTGTTATCATGTGACTCACTGGGTAACAATAGTTACAGGTCTTTTATTATGATGTGACTCACTGAGTAACAATAATTACAGGTATCTTGTTATCATGTAACTCACTGGTTAACAATAGTTACACTTCTATTTTCATCATGTGACTCACTGGGTAACAAAAGTTACAGATCTCTTGATTTCATGAGACTCACTGGTTAATAATAGTTACAGTTCTCTTGTTATCATGAGACTCACTGGTTAATAATAGTTACAGTTCTCTTGTTATCATGAGACTCACTGGTTAATAATAGTTACAGATCTCTTGCTATCTTGAGACTCACTGGTTAACAATAGTTACAGTTCTCTTGCTATCTTGAGACTCACTGGTTAACAATAGTTACAGTTCTCTTGCTATCTTGAGACTCACTGGGTAACAATAGTTACAGTTCTCTTGTTATCATGTGACTCACTGGGTAACAATAGTTACAGATCTCTTGCTATCTTGAGACTCACTGGTTAGCAATAGTTACAGTTCTCTTGTTATCATGTGACTCACTGGGTAACAATAGTTACAGATCTCTTGCTATCTTGAGACTCACTGGTTAACAATAGTTACAGTTCTCTTGCTATCTTGAGACTCACTGGGTAACAATAGTTACAGATCTCTTGTTATCATGTGACTCACTGGGTAACAATAGTTATAGATCTCTTGCTATCTTGAGACTCACTGGTTAACAATAGTTACAGTTCTCTTGCTATCTTGAGACTCACTGGTTAACAATAGTTACAGTTCTCTTGCTATCTTGAGACTCACTGGGTAACAATAGTTACAGTTCTCTTGTTATCATGTGACTCACTGGGTAACAATAGTTACAGGTCTCTTGTTATCATGTAACTCACTGGTTAACAAAAGTTAAAGTTCTATTTTATCATGTAACTCACTGGGTAACAATAGTTACAGTTTTCTTGTTATTATGCTGCTCACTGGGTAACATTAGTTACAATGCTCTTGTTATCATGTGACTCACTGGGTAACAATAGTAGTTACAGGTCTCTTGTTATCATGTGACTCACTGGGTAACAGTAGTTACAGTTCTGTTGTTATCATGTGACTCACTGGGTAACAATAGTTTCAAGTCTCTTGTTATCATGTGACTCACTGGGTAACAATAGTTACAGTTCTCTTGCTATCATGTGACTCACTGGGTAACAATAGTTACAGTTCTCTTGTTATCATGTGACTAACTGGTTAACAATAGTTACAGATCTGTTGTTATCATGAGACTTACTGGTTAACAAAAATTACAATTCTCTTGGTGTCATGAGAATCACTGGTTAACAATAGTTACACAGATCTCTTGTTATCATGTGACTCACTGGGTAAGAATAGTTACAGGTCTCTTGCTATGTTGAGACTCACTGGGTAACAATAGCTACACATCGCTTGTTATCATGAGACTCACTGGTGAACAATAGTTACAGATATCTTGTTATCATGAGACTCACTGGTTAAAAATAGTTACAGGTCTCTTGCTATCTCGAGACTCACTGGGTTACAATAGTTACATGTCTTTTGTTATCATGTGACTCACTGGGTAACAATAATTACAGGTCTCTTGTTATCATGTAACTCACTGGGTAACAATAGTTACAGATCTCTTGTTATCATGTGACTCACTGGGTAACAATAGTTACAGGTCTTTTGTTATCATGTGACTCACTGGGTAACAATAATTACAGGTCTCTTGTTATCATGTAACTCACTGGGTAACAATAGTTACATATCTCTTGCTATTATGTGACTCACTGGGTAACAATAGTTACAGTTCTCTTGTTTTCATGTGACTTACTGGGTAACAATAATTACAGTTCTC
Organism: Bombina bombina; assembly: GCF_027579735.1. NCBI lineage: Eukaryota > Metazoa > Chordata > Amphibia > Anura > Bombinatoridae > Bombina > Bombina bombina. Next base: position 187,355,185 of record NC_069505.1, read on the forward strand.
TTGTTATCATGTGACTCACTGGGTAACAGTAGTTACATATCTCTTGCTATTATGTGACTCACTGGGTAACAATAGTTACAGTTCTCTTGTTTTCATGTGACTTACTGGGTAACAATAATTACAGTTCTCTTGTTATCATGTGACTCACTGGGTAACAGTAGTTACAAGTCTCTTGTTATCATGTGACTCACTGGGTAACAATAATTACAGGTCTCTTGTTATCATGTAACTCACTGGGTAACAATAGTTACAGTTTTCTTGTTATTATGCTGCTCACTGGGTAACATTAGTTACAATGCTCTTGTTATCATGTGACTCACTGGGTAACAATAGTTACAGTTCTCTTGTTATCATGTGACTAACTCGGTAACAATAGTTACAGGTTTCTTGTTATCATGTGACTCACTGGGTAACAGTAGTTACAGTTCTCTTGTTATCATGTAACTCACTGGGTAACAATAGTTACAGTTTTCTTGTTATTATGCTGCTCACTGGGTAACATTAGTTACAATGCTCTTGTTATCATGTGACTCACTGGGTAACAATAGTTACAGTTCTCTTGTTATCATGTGACTAACTGGGTAACAATAGTTACAGGTTTCTTGTTATCATGTGACTCACTGGGTAACAGTAGTTACAGTTCTCTTGTTATCATGTGACTCACTGGGTAACAATAGTTGCAAGTCTCTTGTTATCATGTGACTCACTGGGTAACAATAGTTACAGTTCTCTTGTTATCATGAGACTTACTGGTTAACAATAGTTACAGATCTCTTGTTATCATGAGACTCACTGGTTAACAATAATTACAGTTCTCTTGTTATCATGTGACTCACTGGGTAACAATAGTTACAATTCTCTTGTTATCATGTGACTCACTGGGTAACAATAGTTACAGATCTCTTGTTATCATGAGACTCACTGGGTAACAATAGTAACAATTCTCTTGTTATCATGTGACTCACTGGGTAACAATAGTTACAGATCTCTTGTTATCATGAGACTCACTGATTAACAATAGTTACAGGTCTCTTGCTATCATGTGACTGACTGGGTAACAATCTTAACAGATCTCTTGTTATCATGTGACTCACTGGGTAACAATAGCTACAGATCTCTTGTTATCATGTGACTCATTGTTTAACAATACAGGGAGTGCAGAATTATTAGGCAAATGAGTATTTTGACCACATCATCCTCTTTATGCATGTTGTCTTACTCCAAGCTGTATAGGCTCGAAAGCCTACTACCAATTAAGTATATTAGGTGATGTGCATCTCTGTAATGAGAAGGGGTGTGGTCTAATGACATCAACACCCTATATCAGGTGTGCATAATTATTAGGCAACTTCCTTTCCTTCGGCAAAATGGGTCAAAAGAAGGACTTGACAGGCTCAGAAAAGTCAAAAATAGTGAGATATCTTGCATAGGGATGCAGCACTCTTAAAATTGCAAAGCTTCTGAAGCGTGATCATCGAACAATCAAGCGTTTCATTCAAAATAGTCAACAGGGTCGCAAGAAGCGTGTGGAAAAACCAAGGCGCAAAATAACTGCCCATGAACTGAGGAAAGTCAAGCGTGCAGCTGCCAAGATGCCACTTGCCACCAGTTTGTCCATATTTCAGAGCTGCAACATCACTGGAGTGCCCAAAAGCACAAGGTGTGCAATACTCAGAGACATGGCCAAGGTAAGAAAGGCTGAAAGACGACCACCACTGAACAAGACACACAAGCTGAAATATCAAGACTGGGCCAAGAAATATCTCAAGACTGATTTTTCTAAGGTTTTATGGACTGATGAAATGAGAGTGAGTCTTGATGGTCCAGATGGATGGGCCCGTGGCTGGATTGGTAAAGGGCAGAGAGCTCCAGTCCGACTCAGACGCCAGCAAGCTGGAGGTGGAGTACTGGTTTGGGCTGGTATCATCAAAGATGAGCTTGTGGGGCCTTTTCGGGTTGAGGATGGAGTCAAGCTCAACTCCCAGTCCTACTGCCAGTTTCTGGAAGACACCTTCTTCAAGCAGTGGTACAGGAAGAAGTCTGCATCCTTCAAGAAAAAACATGATTTTCATGCAGGACAATGCTCCATCACACGCGTCCACGTACTCCACAGCGTGGCTGGCAAGAAAGGGTATAAAAGAAGAAAATCTAATGACATGGCCTCCTTGTTCACCTGATCTGAACCCCATTGAGAACCTGTGGTCCATCATCAAATGTGAGATTTACAAGGAGGGAAAACAGTACACCTCTCTGAACAGTGTCTGGGAGGCTGTGGTTGCTGCTGCACGCAATGTTGATGGTGAACAGATCAAAACACTGACAGAATCCATGGATGGCAGGCTTTTGAGTGTCCTTGCAAAGAAAGGTGGCTATATTGGTCACTGATTTGTTTTTGTTTTGTTTTTGAATGTCAGAAATGTATATTTGTGAATGTTGAGATGTTATATTGGTTTCACTGGTAAAAATAAATAATTGAAATGGGTATATATTTGTTTTTTGTTAAGTTGCCTAATAATTATGCACAGTAATAGTCACCTGCACACACAGATATCCCCCTAAAATAGCTATAACTAAAAACAAACTAAAAACTACTTCCAAAACTATTCAGCTTTGATATTAATTAGTTTTTTGGGTTCATTGAGAACATGGTTGTTGTTCAATAATAAAATTAATCCTCAAAAATACAACTTGCCTAATAATTCTGCACTCCCTGTAGTTACAGGTCTCTTGTTATCATGTGACTCACTAGGTAACAATAATTACAGGTATCCTGTTATCATGTAACTCACTGGTTAACAATAGTTACACTTCTATTTTCATCATGTGACTCACTGGGTAACAAAATTTACAGATTTTTTTTGCTATCTTGAGACTCACTGGTTAACAATAGTTACAGATCTCTTGCTATCTTGAGACTCACTGGTTAACAATAGTTACAGTTCTTTTGCTATCTTGAGACTCACTGGGTAACAATAGTTACATGTCTTTTGTTATGATGTGACTCACTGGGTAATAATAATTACAGGTCTCTTGTTATCATGTAACTCACTGGTTAACAAAAGTTAAAGTTCTATTTTATCATGTGACTCACTGGGTAACAATAGTTACAGTTTTCTTGTTATTATGCTGCTCACTGGGTAACAGTAGTTACAATGCTCTTGTTATCATGTGACTCACTGGGTAACAATAGTAGTTATAGGTCTCTTGTTATCATGTGACTCACTGGGTAACAGTAGTTACAGTTCTCTTGTTATCATGTGACTCACTGGGTAACAATAGTTTCAAGTCTCTTGTTATCATGTGACTCACTGGGTAACAATAGTTACAGTTCTCTTGTTATCATGTGACTCACTGGGTAACAATAGTTACAGTTCTCTTGTTATCATGTGACTCCCTGGTTAACAATAGTTACAGTTCTATTTTTATCATGTGACTCACTGGGTAACAATAGTTACATTTCTCTTGTTATTATGTAACTCACTGGGTAACAATAGTTAAAGTTTTCTTGTTATTATGTGGCTCACTGGGTAACAATAGTTACAAGTCTCTTGTTATCATGTGACTAACTGGGTAACAATAGTTACAGATCTCTTGTTATCATGTGACTCACTGGTCAATATTAGTTACAGGTAGTGATGTCGCGAACAGTTACAGTTTTCTTGTTATTATGCTGCTCACTGGGTAACAGTAGTTACAATGCTCTTGTTATCATGTGACTCACTGGGTAACAATAGTAGTTATAGGTCTCTTGTTATCATGTGACTCACTGGGTAACAGTAGTTACAGTTCTCTTGTTATCATGTGACTCACTGGGTAACAATAGTTTCAAGTCTCTTGTTATCATGTGACTCACTGGGTAACAATAGTTACAGTTCTCTTGTTAACATGTGACTCACTGGGTAACAATAGTTACAGTTCTCTTGTTATCATGTGACTCACTGGTTAACAATAGTTACAGTTCTATTTTTATCATGTGACTCACTGGGTAACTATAGTTACATTTCTCTTGTTATTATGTAACTCACTGGGTAACAATAGTTAAAGTTTTGTTGTTATTATGTGGCTCACTGGGTAACAATAGTTACAAGTCTCTTGTTATCATGTGACTCACTGGGTAACAATAGTTACAGTTCTCTTGTTATCATGTGACTCACTGGGTAACAATAGTTACATTTCTCTTGTTATTATGTAACTCACTGGGTAACAATAGTTACAGTTTTCTTGTTATTATGTGGCTCACTGGGTAACAATAGTTACAAGTCTCTTGTTATCATGTGACTCACTGGGTAACAATAGTTACAGTTCTCTTGATATCATGTGACTAACTGGGTAACAATAGTTACAGATCTCTTGTTATCATGTGACTCACTGGTCAATATTAGTTACAGGTAGTGGTACAGGTAGTGATGTCGCGAACAGTTCGCCGGAGAACAGTTCCCGGTGATCTTAGCTTGTTCGCGTTCACTGCGGCGGGCGAACATATGCAATGTTCGATCCGCCCCCTATTCATCATCATTGAGGAAACTTTGACCCTGTATCTCACAGTCTGCAGACACATTTGAGCCAATCAGCAGCAGACACTCCCTCCCAGACCCTCCCAGCTCCTGGGCAGCAGCCATTTTAAATTCATTACGATCCTGCATTCTTAGTGAGAGGAGGGTTAGTGCTGCTGCTGGTGATTTTATAGGGAAATTGATAGCTAGGCTAGTGTATTCAGTGTCCACTACAGTCCTGAAGGACGCATCTAATCTCTGCTGTAAGGACAGCACCACAAAAAGCCCTTTTTAGGGCTAGAACTTCAGACATTTTTTTTTTTTTTTTAAATCTAATTGCATTTGCCTGCCTGTCAGCCTGTGTGTGAGGCTCACAGCATATACTGTGATTAATTGCTCTCTGCCACCACTGATATCTGGTGTTGGTGTAACATTAGTGTATATTTAAAAAAAAAACTTTTGCATAATTTTGCTAGTGTAATCTAATTTCATTTTCCATCAGGCCTGTGTGTCAGGCCCACAGCATATACTGTGATTAATTGCTCTGTGCCACCACTGATATTTGGTGTAACATTAGTGTAAACTTAAAAAAAAAAACTTTTACATCAGTTTGCTAGTGTAATCTAATTTCATTTTCCATCAGTCCTGTGTGCCAGGCCCACAGCATATACTGTGATTAATTGCTCTGTGCCACCACTCATATCTGGTGTAACATTAGGGTAAATTAAAAAAAAAAAAATGTTACATCAGTTTGCTAGTGTAATCTAATTTAATTTTCCATCAGGCCTCTGTGTCAGGCCAACAGCATATACTGTGCTTAATTGCTCTGTTTTCCACCACTCATATCTGGTGTAACATTAGTGTAAATTTTTTTATAAAAAACTTTTACATCAGTCTGCTAGTGTAATCTAATTGCAGTTGCCAGGCCAGTCTGCCACTGCCAGCCTCAGTGCCACCACTCATATCTGGTGTAACATTAGTATAAATTTTTTTAAAAGTTTTTTTTTTACATCAGTCTTCTAGTGTTATTTAATTTTAGTTGCCAAGTCAGCCTACCACTAGTGCCAGCCTGTGTGTCAGGCTCCCAGCATATACTGTGCCTACTTCCATCCTCAGTGCCACCACTCATATCTGTTGTAACATTAGTGTAACTTTTTTTAAAAAAAACTTTTACATCAGTCTGCTAGTGTTATTTAATTTTAGTTGCCAGGCCAGCCTGCCACTAGTGCCATCCTGTGTGTCAGGCTCCCAGCATATACTGTGCCTACTTCCATCCTCACTGCCACCACTCCTATCTGTTGTAACACTAGTGTAATTTTTTTTAAAAAAACCTTTTACATCAGTCTGCTAGTGTTATTTAATTTTATTTGCCAGGCCAGCGTGCCACTAGTGCCAACTTGTGTGTCAGGCTCCCAGCATATACTGTGCCTACTTCCATCCTCAGTGCCACCACTCCTATCTGTTGTAACATTAGTGTAAATTTTAAAAAAAAAACTTTTACATCAGTCTGCTAGTGTTATTTAATTTTATTTGCCAGGCCAGCCTGCCACTAGTGCCAGCCTGTGTGTCATGCTCCCAGCATATACTGTGCCTACTTCCACCCTCAGTGCCACCACTCCTATCTGTTGTAACATTAGTGTAAACATTTTTTTAATTTTTTTTTTACTTCAGTCTGCTAGTGTTATTTAATTGCAGTTGCCTGCCTGCCAGCATGTGTGCCAGGCCCACTTTCCAACTAGTGCCACCAATCATATTTGTTATAACAGTAGTGTAAATATTTAAAAAAACAAAACTTTTTTGACTGTGAAACATCAGTCTGTTAGTGTAATGTAATTGAAGTTGCCTGCCTGCCAGCGTGTGTGCCAGGCCCACTTGCCAAGTTAGTGGCACCACTCATATTTGTTGTAACAGTAGTGTAAATATTTAAAATAAAAACTTTTTTGACTGTGAAACATTAGTCTGCTAGTGCAATCGAATTGCAGTTGCCTGCCTGCCAGCCAGCGTGTGTGCCAGGCCCACTTGCCAACTAGTGCCACCAATTATATTTGTTATAACAGTATTGTAAATATTTAAAAAAAAAACTTTTTTGACTGTGAAACATCATTCAGCTAGTGTAATCTAATTGCAGTTGCCTGCCTGCTAGCGTGTGTGCCAAGCCCACCATTTACAGTAGTGTAAATATTTAAAAAAAAAAAATTTGGACTGTGAAACATCAAAGTCACCCCCTTGCCCGGCGTCTGACAGCTGGCTTGTCTGAACTCTTAGCCTGCCAGCTTTTACCATACAAGCTGGTGGAGTCTGAGGCGTTCAAAAAAATTGTATCTATTGGGACACCGCAGTGGAAGGCACCCGGCCAAAATTTCTTTTCACAAAAGGCAATCCCCAACCTTTACTTTATTGGGCGAAAGGAAGTAATGGCATGTCTGGCACATAGCGTTGGGGCAAGGGTCCATCTGACCACTGGTAGCTGGTCTGCAAAGCATGGTCAGGGCAGGTATATCACCGACACTGCGCATTGGGTAAACCTGCTGACGGCTGCCAAGCATGGAATGCGTGGCTCTGCAGAGGAGTTGGTGACACCACCACGACTTGCAGGCAGGCTTGCTGCTACCTCCTCTACTCCTCCTACTCCATCCTCTTCCATAACCTCTTCCTCGGCTGAGTCCTCTTCTGCTGCTGCATCTTGCTCCACATCAACGGCACCCCCCCAGCTCCCCAGGTACTATTCAACATACCGGATACGGCAGTGTCACGCCGTCTTGATGTTGACTTGCCTGAAAGCCGAGAGTCACACCGCACCAGCACTCCTGTCCGCCCTGAATGCACAGGTGGATCAGTGGCTGAGTTGTTTCTGACAATGGAAGTAATTTGGTGGCGGCATTGAAATTGGGCAAGTTGACACATGTGCCGTGCATGGCACATGTGTGTAATCTGATTGTACAACGCTTTGTGCATAAGTACCCAGGCTTACAGGACGTCCTGAAGCAGGCCAGGAAGGTGTGTGGCCATTTCAGGCGTTCCTACGCGGCTATGGCGCACTTGTCAGATATCCAGCGGCGAAACAACCGGCCAGTGAGGCGCTTGATTTGCGACAGCCCGACACGTTGGAATTCAACACTCCTAATGTTCCTAATGTTCGACCGCCTGCTACAACAAGAAAAAGCTGTTAACGAGTATGTGCATGACCGGGGTGCTAGGACAGCCTCTGGGGAGCAGGGGATTTTTTTGCCACGTTACTGGACGCTCATGCGCAATGCCTGTAGGCTTATGGGTCCTTTTGAGGAGGTGACAAACCTAGTCAGTCGCACCGAAGGCACCATCAGCGACATCATACCATTTGTTTCTCCCTGTAGCGTGCCCTGCGAAGAGTGCTGGATCAGGCCATAGATGAGCATGAAGAGGAAGAGTTGTGGTCTCCATCACCACCGGAAACAGCCTCGCTTGCTGGACCAACGGCAACACAGGAAGAGGATTGTGAGGAAGAGGAGTCAGAGGAGGAATGTGGCTTTGAGGAGGAGGAGGAAGACCAAGCACAACAGGCATCCCAGGGTGCTCGTTGTTGTCACCTATCTGGTACCCGTCGTGTTGTACGTGGCTGGGAGGAAGAAGACACCTTCAGTGAGATCAGTGAGGACGAGGAATGGGACATGATTAGCTCGGCATCCAACCTTGTGCAAATGGGGTCTTTCATGCTGTCGTGCCTTTTGAGGGACCCTCATATAAAAAAGCTGAAGGAGAATGACCTGTACTGGGTGTCCACGCTACTAGACCCCCGGTATAAGCATAAAGTTACTGAAATGTTACCGAATTCCCGCAAGTCGGAAAGGATGGAGCAGTTAAAAAATAAATAAGTATGCTTTACACAGCGTATAAGGGTGATGTCACAGCACAACGGGAATCTAACAGGGGAAGAGATTAAACATAGAAACATAGATATTGATGGCAGATAAGAGCCATAGGCCCAGCAAGTCTGCCCGACCTTACCTAACAGTATAAACTTATCTAGTTCGTAGGATAGCCCTATGCTTGTCCCATGCATTTTTAAAGTCCCCCACAGTGTTTGTTGCTACTACCTCTTGAGGAAGTTTATTCCATAAATCAATCACTCTTTCTGTAAAGAAATGCTTCCTCAAATTACTCCTGAATCTACTACCCTTTAGCTTGAGCTCATGACCCCTTGTTCTTGAATTTTCCATTTTATGTAAAATACCCACAGCCTCAGTTTTACTAAACCCTTTAATGTACTTGAAAGTTGCTATCATATCACCTCTTTCCCTTCTCTCCTCTAAGCTATACATATTTAGGTCATTGAGCCTATCCTGGTAAGTTTTATTTTTTAGACCATGTACCATTTTGGTAGCCCTCCTTTGCACAGATTCAAGTTTGTTAATATCCTTCTGAAGATATGGTCTCCAGAACTGCACACAATACTCAAGATGAGGCCTAACTAATGATCTATAAAGTGGCATAAGAACCTTACTATTTCTGCTGCAAATACCTCTACCAATACATCCAAGCATTCTGCTAGCCTTACTCGCTGCATTACTACATTGTTTACTAAGTTTTAAATCATCTGAATTAATAATTCCCAAGTCCTGTTCCTCGTCTGTAACAGTCAGTAAAGTGTCATTGAGTCTGTAATCAACATTTGGATTTTTCTTCCCTAAATGCATTATTTTACACTTTGCTGTGTTAAACTTTAGATCCCAGTCGTTTGTCCAATCCTCCAATTGTTGTATATCACTTCTCATTTTGTCTACCCCCCCTGGAACATCCACTCTGTTGCAAATTTTTGTATCATCTGCAAAGAGACATACTTTCCCCTGTAGCCCTTTGCTGATATCGCAGATAAATATGTTAAACAAAACAGGCCCCAGAACTGACCCCTGAGGAACACCACTAGTAACAGCCCCCTCTGCTGAATGAACTCCATTTACTAAGACACTTTGTTTTCTGTCCTTAAGCCAGCATTCCACCCATTTCACAATTTTTGAATCTAGACCAAGGAGATATAGTTTGTGAATAAGTTTATTGTGTGGGACGGTGTCAAATGCTTTGCTGAAATCTAGTAATCCTCCTCCTCCTCCCACGGCTATCCCAATTTGCAATCGAACTTCTGGCCTGCCCTGCTTCAAGTGTCCTGTCAGAAAGGACCTTTAGTGCAGCAGGAGGTATTGTCACTGAGAAGAGAAGTCACCTAGGTCAAAAAAGTCTTGATTATCTCACCTTTATTAAAATGAATGAGGGATGGATCCCGAAGGGACTGACATTGTGCGATACGTTTGAGTAAAAAAGGCCTGATGAGATGAGCTGCCTTGGTCTACAAATGGTACACGCTGTATTTTATGTACTTTCTAACTGTCAAACAAACATAATTTTTTCTGGCGGCTGCAACAATACCTAATTTTTCAGGCATTTTTACATGCCTAATTTTTCTGGCCTCTGGTGCTGCACTGTGGCTACAAAACCCAAACCAAAAAAAAGGCACATAACAGTGATTAAACTCTTAAGAATAGTACTACTTAATACACCACTCATATCCAAATTTGAAGTAGGAGGAACGACCAAGCATCTTTTTCCCTCTCCCGGTTCCTAAAAATTATATCCGGGTTCCTAAAATCGATGCCATACCTGCACTCTATTGTGCAAAAAGATGGCATATGTGATGTTTCATGCTGTTGTGCCTGTTGAGGGTCGGGGACCCTCCCTCGTATAAAAAGGCTGAAGGAGAATGACCTGTACTGGGTGTCCAAGCATCTTTTTCCATCTCCCGGATCCTAAAAATAATCTCCGGGTTCCTAAAATCGATGCCATACCTGTACTGGATTGTTCAAAAGGATGGCATATGTGGTGTTTCATGCTGTTGTTTCTGTTGAGAATCGGGACCCTTGTATAAAAAGGCTGAAGGAGAACGATCTGTACTGGGCGTCCAAGCATCCTTTTCCATCTCCGGGTTCCTAAAAATTATCTCCGGGTTCCTAAAATCGATGCCATACCTGTACTCGATTGTGCAAAAGGATGGCATATGTGGTGTTTCATGCTGTTGTGCCTGTTGAGGGTCGGGGACCCTCGTATAAAAAGGCTGAAGGAGAACGACCTGTACTGGGTGTCCAAGCATCTTTTTCCATCTCCCGGTTCCTAAAAATTATCTCCGGGTTCCTAACATCAATGCCATACCTGTACTGGATTGTTCAAAAGGATGGCATATGTGGTGTTTCATGCTGTTGTTTCTGTTGAGGGTCAGGGACCCTCGTATATAAAGGCTGAAAGAGAACGACCTGTACTGGGTGTCCAAGCATCTTTTTCCATCTCCTGGTTCCTAAAAATTATCTCCAGATTCCTAAAATCGATGCCATACCTGTACTCGATTGTGCAAAAGGATGGCATATGTGGTGTTTCATGCTGTTGTTTCTGTTGAGGGTCGGTGACCTCGTATAAAAAGGCTGAAGGAGAACGACCTGTACTGGGTGTCCAAGCATCTTTTTCCAACTCCCGGTTACTAAAAGTTATCTCCAGGTTCCTAAAATCGATGCCATAACTGTACTCTATTGTTCAAAAGGATGGCATATGTGGTGTTTCATGCTGTTGTTTCTGTTGAGGGTCGAGGACCCTTGTATAAAAAGGCTGAAGGAGAACGACCTGTACTGGGTGTCCAAGCATCTTTTTCCATCTCCCGGTTTCTAATAATTATCTCCGGGTTCCTAAAATCGATGCCATACCTGTACTCTATTGTGCAAAAGGATGGCATATGTGGTATTTCATGCTGTTGTGCCTGTTGAGGGTCGGGGACCCTTGTATAAAAAGGCTGAAGGAGAACGACCTGTACTGGGTGGCCAAGCATCTTTTTCCATCTCCCGGTTCCTAAAAATTATCTCTGGGTTCCTAAAATCAATGCCATACCTGTACTGGATTGTTCAAAAGGATGGCATATGTGGTGTTTCATGCTGTTGTTTCTGTTGAGGGTCGGGGACCCTCGTATAAAAAGGCTGAAGGAGAACGACCTGTACTGGGTGTCCAAGCATCTTTTTCCATCTCCCGGTTCTTAAAAATTATCTCCGGGTTCCTAAAATCGATGCCATACCTATACTCGATTGTGCAAAAGGATGGCATATGTGGTATTTCATGCTGTTGTGCCTGTTGAGGGTCGGGGACCCTCGTATAAAAAGGCTGAAGGAGAACGACCTGTACTGGGTGTCCAAGCATCTTTTTCCATCTCCCGGTTCCTAAAAATGATCTCCGGGTTCCAAAAATCAATGCCATACCTGTACTGGATTGTTCAAAAGGATGGCATATGTGGTGTTTCATGCTGTTGTTTCTGTTGAGGGTCAGGGACCCTCGTTTATAAAGGCTGAAGGAGAACGACCTGTACTGGGTGTCCAAGCATCGTTTTCCATCTCCTGGTTCCTAAAAATTATCTCCGGATTCCTAAAATCGATGCCATACCTGTACTCGATTGTGCAAAAGGATGGCATATGTGGTGTTTCATGCTGTTGTTTCTGTTGAGGGTCGGGGACCCTCGTATAAAAAGGCTGAAGGAGAACGACCTGTACTGGGTGTCCAAGCATCTTTTTCCAACTCCCGGTTACTAAAAGTTATCTCCTGGTTCCTAAAATCGATGCCATACCTGTACTGGATTGTTCAAAAGGATGGCATATGTGGTGTTTCATGCTGTTGTTTCTGTTGAGGGTCGAGGACCCTTGTATAAAAAGGCTGAAGGAGAACGACCTGTACTGGGTGTCCAAGCATCTTTTTCCATCTCCCGGTTTCTAAAAATTATCTCTGGGTTCCTAAAATCGATGCCATACCTGTACTCTATTGTGCAAAAGGATGGCATATGTGGTATTTCATGCTGTTGTGCCTGTTGAGGGTCGGGGACCCTTGTATAAAAAGGCTGAAGGAGAACGACCTGTACTGGGTGGCCAAGCATCTTTTTCCATCTCCCGGTTCCTAAAAATTATCTCTGGGTTCCTAAAATCAATGCCATACCTGTACTGGATTGTTCAAAAAGATGGCATATGTGGTGTTTCACGCTGTTGTTTCTGTTGAGGGTCGGGGACCCTCGTATAAAAAGGCTGAAGGAGAACGACCTGTACTGGGTGTCCAAGCATCTTTTTCCATCTCCCGGTTCTTAAAAATTATCTCCGGGTTCCTAAAATCGATGCCATACCTGTACTCGATTGTGCAAAAGGATGGCATATGTGGTATTTCATGCTGTTGTGCCTGTTGAGGGTCGGGGACCCTCGTATAAAAAGGCTGAAGGAGAACGACCTGTACTGGGTGTCCAAGCATCTCTTTCCATCTCCCGGTTCCTAAAAATTATCTCCGGGTTCCTAAAATCGATGCCATACCTGTACTCTATTGTGCAAAAGGATGGCATATGTGGTATTTCATGTTGTTGTGCCTGTTGAGGGTCAGGGACCCTCGTATAAAAAGGCTGAAGGAGAACGACCTGTACTGGGTGTCCAAGCATCTTTTTCCATCTCCCGGTTCCTAAAAATTATCTCCGGGTTCCTAAAATCGATGCCATACCTGTACTCGATTGTGCAAAAGGATGGCATATGTGGTATTTCATGCTGTTGTGCCTGTTGAGGGTCGGGGACCCTCGTATAAAAAGGCTGAAGGAGAACGACCTGTACTGGGTGTCCAAGCATCTCTTTCAATCTCCCGGTTCCTAAAAATTATCTCCGGGTTCCTAAAATCGATGCCATACCTGTACTCTATTGTGCAAAAGGATGGCATATGTGGTATTTCATGTTGTTGTGCCTGTTGAGGGTCAGGGACCCTCGTATAAAAAGGCTGAAGGAGAACGACCTGTACTGGGTGTCCAAGCATCTTTTTCCATCTCCCGGTTCCTAAAAATTATCTCCGGGTTCCTAAAATCGATGCCATACCTGTACTCGATTGTGCAAAAGGATGGCATATGTTGTATTTCATGCTGTTGTGCCTGTTGTGGGTCGGGGACCCTCGTATAAAAAGGCTGAAGGAGAACGACCTGTACTGGGTGTCCAAGCATCTTTTTCCATCTCCCGGTTCCTAAAAATTATCTCCAGGTTCCTAACATCGATGCCATACCTGTACTCTATTGTGCAAAAGGATGGCATATGTGGTATTTCATGCTGTTGTGCCTGTTGAGGGTTGGGGACTCTCGTATAAAAAGGCTGAAGGAGAACGACCTGTACTGGGTGTCCAAGCATCTTTTTCCATCTCCCGGTTCCTAAAAATTATCTCCGGGTTCCTAAAATCGATGCCATACCTGTACTCTATTGTGCAAAAGGATGGCATATGTGGTATTTCATGCTGTTGTGCCTGTTGAGGGTCAGGGACCCTTGTATAAAAAGGCTGAAGGAGAACGATCTGTACTGGGCATCCAAGCATCTTTTTCCATCTCCGGGTTCCTAAAAATTATCTCCGGGTTCCTAAAATCGATACCATACCTGTACTCGATTGTGCAAAAGGATGGCATATGTGGTGTTTCATGCTGTTGTGCCTGTTGAGGGTCGGGGACCCTCGTATAAAAAGGCTGAAGGAGAACGACCTGTACTGGGTGTCCAAGCATCTTTTTCCATCTCCCGGGTCCTAAAAATTATCTCCGGGTTCCTAAAATCAATGCCATACCTGTACTGGATTGTTCAAAAGGATGGCATATGTGGTGTTTCATGCTGTTGTTTCTGTTGAGGGTCAGGGACCCTCGTATATAAAGGCTGAAGGAGAACGACCTGTACTGGGTGTCCAAGCATCTTTTTCCATCTCCTGGTTCCTAAAAATTATCTCCGGATTCCTAAAATCTATGCCATACCTGTACTCGATTGTGCAAAAGGATGGCATATGTGGTGTTTCATGCTGTTGTGCCTGTTGAGGGTCGTGGACCCTCGTATAAAAAGGCTGAAGGAGAACGACCTGTACTGGGTGTCCAAGCATCTTTTTCCATCTCCCGGTTTCTAAAAATTATCTCCGGGTTCCTAAAATCAATGCCATACCTGTACTCTATTGTGCAAGAGGATGGCATATGTGGTATTTCTCACTGTTGTGCCTGTTGAGGGTCGGGGACCCTTGTATAAAAAGGCTGAAGGAGAACAACCTGTGCTGGGTGTCCAAGCATCTTTTTCCATCTCCCGGTTCCTAAAAATTATCTCTGGGTTCCTAAAATCAATGCCATACCTGTACTGGATTGTTCAAAAGGATGGCATATGTGGTGTTTCATGCTGTTGTTTCTGTTGAGGGTCGGGGACCCTCGTCTAAAAAGGCTGATGGAGAACGACCTGTACTGGGTGTCCAAGCATCTTTTTCCATCTCCCGATTCTTAAAAATGATCTCCGGGTTCCAAAAATCGATGCCATACCTGTACTCGATTGTGCAAAAGGATGGCATATGTGGTATTTCATGCTGTTGTGCCTGTTGAGGGTCGGGGACCCTCGTATAAAAAGGCTGAAGGAGTACGACCTGTACTGGGTGTCCAAGCATCTCTTTCCATCTCCCGGTTCCTAAAAATTATCTCCGGGTTCCTAACATCGATGCCATACCTGTACTCTATTGTGCAAAAGGATGGCATATGTGGTATTTCATGCTGTTGTGCCTGTTGAGGGTCGGGGACCCTCGTATAAAAAGGCTGAAGGAGAACGACATGTACTGGGTGTCCAAGCATCTTTTTCCATCTCCCGGTTCCTAAAAATTATCTCCGGGTTCCTAAAATCAATTCCATACCTGTACTCGATTGTGCAAAAGGATGGCATATGTGGTATTTCATGCTGTTGTGCCTGTTGAGGGTTGGGGACTCTCGTATAAAAAGGCTGAAGGAGAACGACCTGTACTGGGTGTCCAAGCATCTTTTTCCATCTCCCGGTTCCTAAAAATTATCTCCGGGTTCCTAAAATCGATGCCATACCTGTACTCTATTGTGCAAAAGAATGGCATGTGTGGTATTTCATGCTGTTGTGCCTGTTGAGGGTCACGGACCCTCGTATAAAAAGGCTGAAAGAGAACGACCTGTACTGGGTGTCCAAGCATCTTTTTCCATCTCCCGGTTCCTAAAAATTATCTCCGGATTCCGAAAATCGATGCCATTCCTGTACTCGATTGTGCAAAAGGATGGCATATGTGGTATTTCATGCTGTTGTGCCTGTTGAGGGTCACGGACCCTCGTATAAAAAGGCTGAAGGAGAACGACCTGTACTGGGTGTCCAAGCATCTTTTTCCATCTCCCGGTTCCTAAAAATTATCTCCGGGTTCCTAAAATCGATGCCATTCCTGTACTCGATTGTGCAAAAGGATGGCATATGTGGTATTTCATGCTGTTGTGCCTGTTGAGGGTTGGGGACCCTCGTATAAAAAGGCTGAAGGAGAACGACCTGTACTGGGTGTCCAAGCATCTTTTTCCATCTCCCGGTTCCTAAAAATTATCTCCGGGTTCCTAAAATCAATGCCATACCTGTACTCGATTGTGCAAAAGGATGGCATATGTGGTATTTCATGCTGTTGTGCCTGTTGAGGTTTGGGGACCCTCGTATAAAAAGGCTGAAGGAGAACGACCTGTACTGGGTGTCTAAGCATCTTTTTCCATCTCCAGGTTCCTAAAAGTTATCTCCGGGTTCCTAAAATCAATGCCATACCTGTACTCTATTGTGCAGAAGGATGGCATATGTGGTATTTCATGCTGTTGTGCCTGTTGAGGGTCAGGGACCCTCGTATAAAAAGGCTGAAGGAGAACAACCTGTACTGGGTGTCCAAGCATCTTTTTCCATCTCCTGGTTCCTAAAAATTATCTCCGGGTTCCTAAAATCGATGCCATACCTGTACTCTATTGTGCAAAAGGATGGCATATGTGGTATTTCATGCTGTTGTGCCTGTTGAGGTTCGGGAACCCTTGTATAAAAAGGCTGAAGGAGAACGACCTGTACTGGGTGTCCAAGCATCTTTTTCCATCTCCCAGTTCCTAAAAATTACCTCCGGGTTCCTAAAATCGATGCCATACCTGTACTCTATTGTGCAAAAGGATGGCATATGTGGTATTTCCTGCTGTTGTGCCTGTTGAGGGTTGGGGACTCTCGTATAAAAAGGCTGAAGGAGAATGACCTGTACTGGGTGTCCAAGCATCTTTTTCCATCTCCCGGTTCCTAAAAATTATCTCCGGGTTCCTAAAATCGATGCCATACCTGTACTCTATTGTGCAAAAGGATGGCATATGTGGTATTTCATGCTGTTGTGCCTGTTGAGGGTCAGGGACACTTGTATAAAAAGGCTGAAGGAGAACGATCTGTACTGGGCGTCCAAGCATCTTTTTCCATCTCCGGGTTCCTAAAAATTATCTCCGGGTTCCTAAAATCGATACCATACCTGTACTCAATTGTGCAAAAGGATGGCAAATATAGTGTTTCATGCTGTTGTGCCTGTTGAGGGTCGGGGACCCTCGTATAAAAAGGCTGAAGGAGAACGACCTGTACTGGGTGTCCAAGCATCTTTTTCCATCTCCCGGTTTCTAAAAATTATCTCCGGGTTCCTAAAATCGATGCCATACCTGTGCTCTATTGTGCAAGAGGATGGCATATGTGGTATTTCTCACTGTTGTGCCTGTTGAGGGTCGGGGACCCTTGTATAAAAAGGCTGAAGGAGAACAACCTGTACTGGGTGTCCAAGCATCTTTTTCCATCTCCCGGTTCCTAAAAATTATCTCTGGGTTCCTAAAATCAATGCCATACCTGTACTGGATTGTTCAAAAGGATGGCATATGTGGTGTTTCATGCTGTTGTTTCTGTTGAGGGTCGGGGACCCTCGTATAAAAAGGCTGAAGGAGAACGACCTGTACTGGGTGTCCAAGCATCTTTTTCCAACTCCCGGTTACTAAAAGTTATCTCCAGGTTCCTAAAATCGATGCCATAACTGTACTCTATTGTTCAAAAGGATGGCATATGTGGTGTTTCATGCTGTTGTTTCTGTTGAGGGTCGAGGACCCTTGTATAAAAAGGCTGAAGGAGAACGACCTGTACTGGGTGTCCAAGCATCTTTTTCCATCTCCCGGTTTCTAATAATTATCTCCGGGTTCCTAAAATCGATGCCATACCTGTACTCTATTGTGCAAAAGGATGGCATATGTGGTATTTCATGCTGTTGTGCCTGTTGAGGGTCGGGTATCCCTTGTATAAAAAGGCTGAAGGAGAACGACCTGTACTGGGTGGCCAAGCATCTTTTTCCATCTCCCGGTTCCTAAAAATTATCTCTGGGTTCCTAAAATCAATGACATACCTGTACTGGATTGTTCAAAAGGATGGCATATGTGGTGTTTCATGCTGTTGTTTCTGTTGAGGGTCGGGGACCCTCGTATAAAAAGGCTGAAGGAGAACGACCTGTACTGGGTGTCCAAGCATCTTTTTCCATCTCCCGGTTCTTAAAAATTATCTCCGGGTTCCTAAAATCGATGCCATACCTGTACTCGATTGTGCAAAAGGATGGCATATGTGGTATTTCATGCTGTTGTGCCTGTTGAGGGTCGGGGACCCTCGTATAAAAAGGCTGAAGGAGAACGACCTGTACTGGGTGTCCAAGCATCTTTTTCCATCTCCCGGTTCCTAAAAATGATCTCCGGGTTCCTAAAATCAATGCCATACCTGTACTGGATTGTTCAAAAGGATGGCATATGTGGTGTTTCATGCTGTTGTTTCTGTTGAGGGTCAGGGACCCTCGTATATAAAGGCTGAAGGAGAACGACCTGTACTGGGTGTCCAAGCATCGTTTTCCATCTCCTGGTTCCTAAAAATTATCTCCGGATTCCTAAAATCGATGCCATACCTGTACTCGATTGTGCAAAATGATGGCATATGTGGTGTTTCATGCGGTTGTTTCTGTTGAGGGTCGGGGACCCTCGTATAAAAAGGCTGAAGGAGAACGAACTGTACTGGGTGTCCAAGCATCTTTTTCCAACTCCCGGTTACTAAAAGTTATCTCCTGGTTCCTAAAATCGATGCCATACCTGTACTGGATTGTTCAAAAGGATGGCATATGTTGTGTTTCATGCTGTTGTTTCTGTTGAGGGTCGAGGACCCTTGTATAAAAAGGCTGAAGGAGAACGACCTGTACTGGGTGTCCAAGCATCTTTTTCCATCTCCCGGTTTCTAAAAATTATCTCTGGGTTCCTAAAATCGATGCCATACCTGTACTCTATTGTGCAAAAGGATGGCATATGTGGTATTTCATGCTGTTGTGCCTTTTGAGGGTCGGGGACCCTTGTATAAAAAGGCTGAAGGAGAACGACCTGTACTGGGTGGCCAAGCATCTTTTTCCATCTCCCGGTTCCTAAAAATTATCTCTGGGTTCCTAAAATCAATGCCATACCTGTACTGGATTGTTCAAAAAGATGGCATATGTGGTGTTTCACGCTGTTGTTTCTGTTGAGGGTCGGGGACCCTCGTATAAAAAGGCTGAAGGAGAACGACCTGTACTGGGTGTCCAAGCATCTTTTTCCATCTCCCGGTTCTTAAAAATTATCTCCGGGTTCCTAAAATCGATGCCATACCTGTACTCAATTGTGCAAAAGGATGGCATATGTGGTATTTCATGCTGTTGTGCCTGTTGAGGGTCGGGGACCCTCGTATAAAAAGGCTGAAGGAGAACGACCTGTACTGGGTGTCCAAGCATCTCTTTCCATCTCCCGGTTCCTAAAAATTATCTCCGGGTTCCTAAAATCGATGCCATACCTGTACTCTATTGTGCAAAAGGATGGCATATGTGGTATTTCATGTTGTTGTGCCTGTTGAGGGTCAGGGACCCTCGTATAAAAAGGCTGAAGGAGAACGACCTGTACTGGGTGTCCAAGCATCTTTTTCCATCTCCCGGTTCCTAAAAATTATCTCCGGGTTCCTAAAATCGATGCCATACCTGTACTCGATTGTGCAAAAGGATGGCATATGTTGTATTTCATGCTGTTGTGCCTGTTGAGGGTCGGGGACCCTCGTATAAAAAGGCTGAAGGAGAACGACCTGTACTGGGTGTCCAAGCATCTTTTTCCATCTCCCGGTTCCTAAAAATTATCTCCGGGTTCCTAACATCGATGCCATACCTGTACTCTATTGTGCAAAATGATGGCATATGTGGTATTTCATGCTGTTGTGCCTGTTGAGGGTTGGGGACTCTCGTATAAAAAGGCTGAAGGAGAACGACCTGTACTGGGTGTCCAAGCATCTTTTTCCATCTCCCGGTTCCTAAAAATTATCTCCGGGTTCCTAAAATCGATGCCATACCTGTACTCTATTGTGCAAAAGGATGGCATATGTGGTATTTCATGCTGTTGTGCCTGTTGAGGGTCAGGGACCCTTGTATAAAAAGGCTGAAGGAGAACGATCTGTACTGGGCGTCCAAGCATCTTTTTCCATCTCCGGGTTCCTAAAAATTATCTCCGGGTTCCTAAAATCGATACCATACCTGTACTCGATTGTGCAAAAGGATGGCATATGTGGTGTTTCATGCTGTTGTGCCTGTTGAGGGTCGGGGACCCTCGTATAAAAAGGCTGAAGGAGAACGACCTGTACTGGGTGTCCAAGCATCTTTTTCCATCTCCCGGGTCCTAAAAATTATCTCCGGGTTCCTAAAATCAATGCCATACCTGTACTGGATTGTGCAAAAGGATGGCATATGTGGTGTTTCATGCTGTTGTGCCTGTTGAGGGTCGGGGACCCTCGTATAAAAAGGCTGAAGGAGAACGACCTGTACTGGGTGTCCAAGCATCTTTTTCCATCTCCCGGTTTCTAAAAATTATCTCCGGGTTCCTAAAATCGATGCCATACCTGTACTCTATTGTGCAAGAGGATGGCATATGTGGTATTTCTCACTGTTGTGCCTGTTGAGGGTCGGGGACCCTTGTATAAAAAGGCTGAAGGAGAACAACCTGTACTGGGTGTCCAAGCATCTTTTTCCATCTCCCGGTTCCTAAAAATTATCTCTGGGTTCCTAAAATCAATGCCATACCTGTACTGGATTGTTCAAAAGGATGGCATATGTGGTGTTTCATGCTGTTGTTTCTGTTGAGGGTCGGGGACCCTCGTATAAAAAGGCTGATGGAGAACGACCTGTACTGGGTGTCCAAGCATCTTTTTCCATCTCCCGATTCTTAAAAATGATCTCCGGGTTCCAAAAATCGATGCCATACCTGTACTCGATTGGGCAAAAGGATGGCATATGTGGTATTTCATGCTGTTGTGCCTGTTGAGGGTCGGGGACCCTCGTATAAAAAGGCTGAAGGAGTACGACCTGTACTGGGTGTCCAAGCATCTCTTTCCATCTCCCGGTTCCTAAAAATTTTCTCCGGGTTCCTAACATCGATGCCATACCTGTACTCTATTGTGCAAAAGGATGGCATATGTGGTATTTCATGCTGTTGTGCCTGTTGAGGGTCGGGGACCCTCGTAAAAAAAGGCTGAAGGAGAACGACATGTACTGGGTGTCCAAGCATCTTTTTCCATCTCCCGGTTCCTAAAAATTATCTCCGGGTTCCTAAAATCAATGCCATACCTGTACTCGATTGTGCAAAAGGATGGCATATGTGGTATTTCATGCTGTTGTGCCTGTTGAGGGTTGGGGACTCTCGTATAAAAAGGCTGAAGGAGAACGACCTGTACTGGGGGTCCAAGCATCTTTTTCCATCTCCCGGTTCCTAAAAATTATCTCCGGGTTCCTAAAATCGATGCCATACCTGTACTCTATTGTGCAAAAGGATGGCATATGTGGTATTTCATGCTGTTGTGCCTGTTGAGGGTCACGGACCCTCGTATAAAAAGGCTGAAAGAGAACGACCTGTACTGGGTGTCCAAGCATCTTTTTCCATCTCCCGGTTCCTAAAAATTATCTCCGGGTTCCTAAAATCGATGCCATTCCTGTACTCGATTGTGCAAAAGGATGGCATATGTGGTATTTCATGCTGTTGTGCCTGTTGAGGGTCAGGGACCCTTGTATAAAAAGGCTGAAGGAGAACGATCTGTACTGGGCGTCCAAGCATCTTTTTCCATCTCCCGGTTCCTAAAAATTATCTCTGGGTTCCTAAAATCAATGCCATACCTGTACTGGATTGTTCAAAAGGATGGCATATGTGGTGTTTCATGCTGTTGTTTCTGTTGAGGGTCGGGGACCCTCGTATAAAAAGGCTGATGGAGAACGACCTGTACTGGGTGTCCAAGCATCTTTTTCCATCTCCCGATTCTTAAAAATGATCTCCGGGTTCCAAAAATCGATGCCATACCTGTACTCGATTGGGCAAAAGGATGGCATATGTGGTATTTCATGCTGTTGTGCCTGTTGAGGGTCGGGGACCCTCGTATAAAAAGGCTGAAGGAGTACGACCTGTACTGGGTGTCCAAGCATCTCTTTCCATCTCCCGGTTCCTAAAAATTTTCTCCGGGTTCCTAACATCGATGCCATACCTGTACTCTATTGTGCAAAAGGATGGCATATGTGGTATTTCATGCTGTTGTGCCTGTTGAGGGTCGGGGACCCTCGTATAAAAAGGCTGAAGGAGAACGACATGTACTGGGTGTCCAAGCATCTTTTTCCATCTCCCGGTTCCTAAAAATTATCTCCGGGTTCCTAAAATCAATTCCATACCTGTACTCGATTGTGCAAAAGGATGGCATATGTGGTATTTCATGCTGTTGTGCCTGTTGAGGGTTGGGGAATCTCGTATAAAAAGGCTGAAGGAGAACGACCTGTACTGGGTGTCCAAGCATCTTTTTCCATCTCCCGGTTCCTAAAAATTATCTCCGGGTTCCTAAAATCGATGCCATACCTGTACTCTATTGTGCAAAAGGATGGCATGTGTGGTATTTCATGCTGTTGTGCCTGTTGAGGGTCACGGACCCTCGTATAAAAAGGCTGAAAGAGAACGACCTGTACTGGGTGTCCAAGCATCTTTTTCCATCTCCCGGTTCCTAAAAATTATCTCCGGGTTCCTAAAATCGATGCCATTCCTGTACTCGATTGTGCAAAAGGATGGCATATGTGGTATTTCATGCTGTTGTGCCTGTTGAGGGTCAGGGACCCTTGTATAAAAAGGCTGAAGGAGAACGATGTGTACTGGGCGTCCAAGCATCTTTTTCCATCTCCGGGTTCCTAAAAATTATCTCCGGGTTCCTAAAATCGATACCATACCTGTACTCGATTGTGCAAAAGGATGGCATATGTGGTGTTTCATGCTGTTGTGCCTGTTGAGGGTCGGGGACCCTCGTATAAAAAGGCTGAAGGAGAACGACCTGTACTGGGTGTCCAAGCATCTTTTTCCATCTCCCGGGTCCTAAAAATTATCTCCGGGTTCCTAAAATCAATGCCATACCTGTACTGGATTGTTCAAAAGGATGGCATATGTGGTGTTTCATGCTGTTGTTTCTGTTGAGGGTCAGGGAACCTCGTATATAAAGGCTGAAGGAGAACGACCTGTACTGGGTGTCCAAGCATCTTTTTCCATCTCCTGGTTCCTAAAAATTATCTCCGGATTCCTAAAATCGATGCCATACCTGTACTCGATTGTGCAAAAGGATGGCATATGTGGTGTTTCATGCTGTTGTGCCTGTTGAGGGTCGGGGACCCTCGTATAAAAAGGCTGAAGGAGAACGACCTGTACTGGGTGTCCAAGCATCTTTTTCCATCTCCCGGTTTCTAAAAATTATCTCCGGGTTCCTAAAATCGATGCCATACCTGTGCTCTATTGTGCAAGAGGATGGCATATGTGGTATTTCTCACTGTTGTGCCTGTTGAGGGTCGGGGACCCTCGTAAAAAAAGGCTGAAGGAGAACAACCTGTACTGGGTGTCCAAGCATCTTTTTCCATCTCCCGGTTCCTAAAAATTATCTCTGGGTTCCTAAAATCAATGCCATACCTGTACTGGATTGTTCAAAAGGATGGCATATGTGGTGTTTCATGCTGTTGTTTCTGTTGAGGGTCGGGGACCCTCGTATAAAAAGGCTGATGGAGAACGACCTGTACTGGGTGTCCAAGCATCTTTTTCCATCTCCCGATTCTTAAAAATGATCTCCGGGTTCCAAAAATCGATGCCATACCTGTACTCGATTGGGCAAAAGGATGGCATATGTGGTATTTCATGCTGTTGTGCCTGTTGAGGGTCGGGGACCCTCGTATAAAAAGGCTGAAGGAGTACGACCTGTACTGGGTGTCCAAGCATCTCTTTCCATCTCCCGGTTCCTAAAAATTTTCTCCGGGTTCCTAACATCGATGCCATACCTGTACTCTATTGTGCAAAAGGATGGCATATGTGGTATTTCATGCTGTTGTGCCTGTTGAGGGTCGGGGACCCTCGTAAAAAAAGGCTGAAGGAGAACGACATGTACTGGGTGTCCAAGCATCTTTTTCCATCTCCCGGTTCCTAAAAATTATCTCCGGGTTCCTAAAATCAATTCCATACCTGTACTCGATTGTGCAAAAGGATGGCATATGTGGTATTTCATGCTGTTGTGCCTGTTGAGGGTTGGGGACTCTCGTATAAAAAGGCTGAAGGAGAACGACCTGTACTGGGGGTCCAAGCATCTTTTTCCATCTCCCGGTTCCTAAAAATTATCTCCGGGTTCCTAAAATCGATGCCATACCTGTACTCTATTGTGCAAAAGGATGGCATGTGTGGTATTTCATGCTGTTGTGCCTGTTGAGGGTCACGGACCCTCGTATAAAAAGGCTGAAAGAGAACGACCTGTACTGGGTGTCCAAGCATCTTTTTCCATCTCCCGGTTCCTAAAAATTATCTCCGGGTTCCTAAAATCGATGCCATTCCTGTACTCGATTGTGCAAAAGGATGGCATATGTGGTATTTCATGCTGTTGTGCCTGTTGAGGGTCAGGGACCCTTGTATAAAAAGGCTGAAGGAGAACGATCTGTACTGGGCGTCCAAGCATCTTTTTCCATCTCCCGGTTCCTAAAAATTATCTCCGGGTTCCTAAAATCAATGCCATACCTGTACTGGATTGTTCAAAAGGATGGCATATGTGGTGTTTCATGCTGTTGTTTCTGTTGAGGGTCGGGGACCCTCGTATAAAAAGGCTGATGGAGAACGACCTGTACTGGGTGTCCAAGCATCTTTTTCCATCTCCCGATTCTTAAAAATGATCTCCGGGTTCCAAAAATCGATGCCATACCTGTACTCGATTGGGCAAAAGGATGGCATATGTGGTATTTCATGCTGTTGTGCCTGTTGAGGGTCGGGGACCCTCGTATAAAAAGGCTGAAGGAGTACGACCTGTACTGGGTGTCCAAGCATCTCTTTCCATCTCCCGGTTCCTAAAAATTTTCTCCGGGTTCCTAACATCGATGCCATACCTGTACTCTATTGTGCAAAAGGATGGCATATGTGGTATTTCATGCTGTTGTGCCTGTTGAGGGTCGGGGACCCTCGTATAAAAAGGCTGAAGGAGAACGACATGTACTGGGTGTCCAAGCATCTTTTTCCATCTCCCGGTTCCTAAAAATTATCTCCGAGTTCCTAAAATCAATTCCATACCTGTACTCGATTGTGCAAAAGGATGGCATATGTGGTATTTCATGCTGTTGTGCCTGTTGAGGGTTGGGGAATCTCGTATAAAAAGGCTGAAGGAGAACGACCTGTACTGGGTGTCCAAGCATCTTTTTCCATCTCCCGGTTCCTAAAAATTATCTCCGGGTTCCTAAAATCGATGCCATACCTGTACTCTATTGTGCAAAAGGATGGCATGTGTGGTATTTCATGCTGTTGTGCCTGTTGAGGGTCACGGACCCTCGTATAAAAAGGCTGAAAGAGAACGACCTGTACTGGGTGTCCAAGCATCTTTTTCCATCTCCCGGTTCCTAAAAATTATCTCCGGGTTCCTAAAATCGATGCCATTCCTGTACTCGATTGTGCAAAAGGATGGCATATGTGGTATTTCATGCTGTTGTGCCTGTTGAGGGTCAGGGACCCTTGTATAAAAAGGCTGAAGGAGAACGATGTGTACTGGGCGTCCAAGCATCTTTTTCCATCTCCGGGTTCCTAAAAATTATCTCCGGGTTCCTAAAATCGATACCATACCTGTACTCGATTGTGCAAAAGGATGGCATATGTGGTGTTTCATGCTGTTGTGCCTGTTGAGGGTCGGGGACCCTCGTATAAAAAGGCTGAAGGAGAACGACCTGTACTGGGTGTCCAAGCATCTTTTTCCATCTCCCGGGTCCTAAAAATTATCTCCGGGTTCCTAAAATCAATGCCATACCTGTACTGGATTGTTCAAAAGGATGGCATATGTGGTGTTTCATGCTGTTGTTTCTGTTGAGGGTCAGGGACCCTCGTATATAAAGGCTGAAGGAGAACGACCTGTACTGGGTGTCCAAGCATCTTTTTCCATCTCCTGGTTCCTAAAAATTATCTCCGGATTCCTAAAATCGATGCCATACCTGTACTCGATTGTGCAAAAGGATGGCATATGTGGTGTTTCATGCTGTTGTGCCTGTTGAGGGTCGTGGACCCTCGTATAAAAAGGCTGAAGGAGAACGACCTGTACTGGGTGTCCAAGCATCTTTTTCCATCTCCCGGTTTCTAAAAATTATCTCCGGGTTCCTAAAATCGATGCCATACCTGTGCTCTATTGTGCAAGAGGATGGCATATGTGGTATTTCTCACTGTTGTGCCTGTTGAGGGTCGGGGACCCTTGTATAAAAAGGCTGAAGGAGAACAACCTGTACTGGGTGTCCAAGCATCTTTTTCCATCTCCCGGTTCCTAAAAATTATCTCTGGGTTCCTAAAATCAATGCCATACCTGTACTGGATTGTTCAAAAGGATGGCATATGTGGTGTTTCATGCTGTTGTTTCTGTTGAGGGTCGGGGACCCTCGTATAAAAAGGCTGATGGAGAACGACCTGTACTGGGTGTCCAAGCATCTTTTTCCATCTCCCGATTCTTAAAAATGATCTCCGGGTTCCAAAAATCGATGCCATACCTGTACTCGATTGGGCAAAAGGATGGCATATGTGGTATTTCATGCTGTTGTGCCTGTTGAGGGTCGGGGACCCTCGTATAAAAAGGCTGAAGGAGTACGACCTGTACTGGGTGTCCAAGCATCTCTTTCCATCTCCCGGTTCCTAAAAATTTTCTCCGGGTTCCTAACATCGATGCCATACCTGTACTCTATTGTGCAAAAGGATGGCATATGTGGTATTTCATGCTGTTGTGCCTGTTGAGGGTCGGGGACCCTCGTATAAAAAGGCTGAAGGAGAACGACATGTACTGGGTGTCCAAGCATCTTTTTCCATCTCCCGGTTCCTAAAAATTATCTCCGGGTTCCTAAAATCAATTCCATACCTGTACTCGATTGTGCAAAAGGATGGCATATGTGGTATTTCATGCTGTTGTGCCTGTTGAGGGTTGGGGAATCTCGTATAAAAAGGCTGAAGGAGAACGACCTGTACTGGGTGTCCAAGCATCTTTTTCCATCTCCCGGTTCCTAAAAATTATCTCCGGGTTCCTAAAATCGATGCCATACCTGTACTCTATTGTGCAAAAGGATGGCATGTGTGGTATTTCATGCTGTTGTGCCTGTTGAGGGTCACGGACCCTCGTATAAAAAGTCTGAAAGAGAACGACCTGTACTGGGTGTCCAAGCATCTTTTTCCATCTCCCGGTTCCTAAAAATTATCTCCGGGTTCCTAAAATCGATGCCATTCCTGTACTCGATTGTGCAAAAGGATGGCATATGTGGTATTTCATGCTGTTGTGCCTGTTGAGGGTCAGGGACCCTTGTATAAAAAGGCTGAAGGAGAACGATGTGTACTGGGCGTCCAAGCATCTTTTTCCATCTCCGGGTTCCTAAAAATTATCTCCGGGTTCCTAAAATCGATACCATACCTGTACTCGATTGTGCAAAAGGATGGCATATGTGGTGTTTCATGCTGTTGTGCCTGTTGAGGGTCGGGGACCCTCGTATAAAAAGGCTGAAGGAGAACGACCTGTACTGGGTGTCCAAGCATCTTTTTCCATCTCCCGGGTCCTAAAAATTATCTCCGGGTTCCTAAAATCAATGCCATACCTGTACTGGATTGTTCAAAAGGATGGCATATGTGGTGTTTCATGCTGTTGTTTCTGTTGAGGGTCAGGGACCCTCGTATATAAAGGCTGAAGGAGAACGACCTGTACTGGGTGTCCAAGCATCTTTTTCCATCTCCTGGTTCCTAAAAATTATCTCCGGATTCCTAAAATCGATGCCATACCTGTACTCGATTGTGCAAAAGGATGGCATATGTGGTGTTTCATGCTGTTGTGCCTGTTGAGGGTCGGGGACCCTCGTATAAAAAGGCTGAAGGAGAACGACCTGTACTGGGTGTCCAAGCATCTTTTTCCATCTCCCGGTTTCTAAAAATTATCTCCGGTTTCCTAAAATCGATGCCATACCTGTACTCTATTGTGCAAGAGGATGGCATATGTGGTATTTCTCACTGTTGTGCCTGTTGAGGGTCGGGGACCCTTGTATAAAAAGGCTGAAGGAGAACAACCTGTACTGGGTGTCCAAGCATCTTTTTCCATCTCCCGGTTCCTAAAAATTATCTCTGGGTTCCTAAAATCAATGCCATACCTGTACTGGATTGTTCAAAAGGATGGCATATGTGGTGTTTCATGCTGTTGTTTCTGTTGAGGGTCGGGGACCCTCGTATAAAAAGGCTGATGGAGAACGACCTGTACTGGGTGTCCAAGCATCTTTTTCCATCTCCCGATTCTTAAAAATGATCTCCGGGTTCCAAAAATCAATTCCATACCTGTACTCGATTGTGCAAAAGGATGGCATATGTGGTATTTCATGCTGTTGTGCCTGTTGAGGGTTGGGGACTCTCGTATAAAAAGGCTGAAGGAGAACGACCTGTACTGGGTGTCCAAGCATCTTTTTCCATCTCCCGGTTCCTAAAAATTATCTCCGGGTTCCTAAAATCGATGCCATACCTGTACTCTATTGTGCAAAAGGATGGCATGTGTGGTATTTCATGCTGTTGTGCCTGTTGAGGGTCACGGACCCTCGTATAAAAAGGCTGAAAGAGAACGACCTGTACTGGGTGTCCAAGCATCTTTTTCCATCTCCCGGTTCCTAAAAATTATCTCCGGGTTCCTAAAATCGATGCCATTCCTGTACTCGATTGTGCAAAAGGATGGCATATGTGGTATTTCATGCTGTTGTGCCTGTTGAGGGTCAGGGACCCTTGTATAAAAAGGCTGAAGGAGAACGATCTGTACTGGGCGTCCAAGCATCTTTTTCCATCTCCGGGTTCCTAAAAATTATCTCCGGGTTCCTAAAATCGATACCATACCTGTACTCGATTGTGCAAAAGGATGGCATATGTGGTGTTTCATGCTGTTGTGCCTGTTGAGGGTCGGGGACCCTCGTATAAAAAGGCTGAAGGAGAACGACCTGTACTGGGTGTCCAAGCATCTTTTTCCATCTCCCGGGTCCTAAAAATTATCTCCGGGTTCCTAAAATCAATGCCATACCTGTACTGGATTGTTCAAAAGGATGGCATATGTGGTGTTTCATGCTGTTGTTTCTGTTGAGGGTCAGGGACCCTCGTATATAAAGGCTGAAGGAGAACGACCTGTACTGGGTGTCCAAGCATCTTTTTCCATCTCCTGGTTCCTAAAAATTATCTCCGGATTCCTAAAATCGATGCCATACCTGTACTCGATTGTGCAAAAGGATGGCATATGTGGTGTTTCATGCTGTTGTGCCTGTTGAGGGTCGGGGACCCTCGTATAAAAAGGCTGAAGGAGAACGACCTGTACTGGGTGTCCAAGCATCTTTTTCCATCTCCCGGTTTCTAAAAATTATCTCCGGGTTCCTAAAATCGATGCCATACCTGTACTCTATTGTGCAAGAGGATGGCATATGTGGTATTTCTCACTGTTGTGCCTGTTGAGGGTCGGGGACCCTTGTATAAAAAGGCTGAAGGAGAACAACCTGTACTGGGTGTCCAAGCATCTTTTTCCATCTCCCGGTTCCTAAAAATTATCTCTGGGTTCCTAAAATAAATGCCATACCTGTACTGGATTGTTCAAAAGGATGGCATATGTGGTGTTTCATGCTGTTGTTTCTGTTGAGGGTCGGGGACCCTCGTATAAAAAGGCTGATGGAGAACGACCTGTACTGGGTGTCCAAGCATCTTTTTCCATCTCCCGATTCTTAAAAATGATCTCCGGGTTCCAAAAATCGATGCCATACCTGTACTCGATTGGGCAAAAGGATGGCATATGTGGTATTTCATGCTGTTGTGCCTGTTGAGGGTCGGGGACCCTCGTATAAAAAGGCTGAAGGAGTACGACCTGTACTGGGTGTCCAAGCATCTCTTTCCATCTCCCGGTTCCTAAAAATTTTCTCCGGGTTCCTAACATCGATGCCATACCTGTACTCTATTGTGCAAAAGGATGGCATATGTGGTATTTCATGCTGTTGTGCCTGTTGAGGGTCGGGGACCCTCGTATAAAAAGGCTGAAGGAGAACGACATGTACTGGGTGTCCAAGAATCTTTTTCCATCTCCCGGTTCCTAAAAATTATCTCCGGGTTCCTAAAATCAATTCCATACCTGTACTCGATTGTGCAAAAGAATGGCATATGTGGTATTTCATGCTGTTGTGCCTGTTGAGGGTTGGGGACTCTCGTATAAAAAGGCTGAAGGAGAACGACCTGTACTGGGTGTCCAAGCATCTTTTTCCATCTCCCGGTTCCTAAAAATTATCTCCGGGTTCCTAAATCGATGCCATACCTGTACTCTATTGTGCAAAAGGATGGCATGTGTGGTATTTCATGCTGTTGTGCCTGTTGAGGGTCACGGACCCTCGTATAAAAAGGCTGAAAGAGAACGACCTGTACTGGGTGTCCAAGCATCTTTTTCCATCTCCCGGTTCCTAAAAATTATCTCCGGGTTCCTAAAATCGATGCCATTCCTGTACTCGATTGTGCAAAAGGATGGCATATGTGGTATTTCATGCTGTTGTGCCTGTTGAGGGTCACGGACCCTCGTATAAAAAGGCTGAAAGAGAACGACCTGTACTGGGTGTCCAAGCATCTTTTTCCATCTCCCGGTTCCTAAAAATTATCTCCGGGTTCCTAAAATCGATGCCATTCCTGTACTCGATTGTGCAAAAGGATGGCATATGTGGTATTTCATGCTGTTGTGCCTGTTGAGGATCGGGGACCCTCGTATAAAAAGGCTGAAGGAGAACGACCTGTACTGGGTGTCCAAGCATCTTTTTCCATCTCCCGGTTCCTAAAAATTATCTCCGGGTTCCTAAAATCGATGCCATTCCTGTACTCGATTGTGCAAAAGGATGGCATATGTGGTATTTCATGCTGTTGTGCCTGTTGAGGGTCGGGGACCCTCGTATAAAAAGGCTGAAGGAGAACGACCTGTACTGGGTGTCCAAGCATCTTTTTCCATCTCCCGGTTCCTAAAAATTATCTCCGGGTTCCTAAAATCAATGCCATACCTGTACTCGATTGTGCAAAAGGATGGCATATGTGGTATTTCATGCTGTTGTGCCTGTTGAGGTTTGGGGACCCTCGTATAAAAAGGCTGAAGGAGAACGACCTGTACTGGGTGTCTAAGCATCTTTTTCCATCTCCAGGTTCCTAAAAGTTATCTCCGGGTTCCTAAAATCAATGCCATACCTGTACTCTATTGTGCAGAAGGATGGCATATGTGGTATTTCATGCTGTTGTGCCTGTTGAGGGTCAGGGACCCTTGTATAAAAAGGCTGAAGGAGAACGACCTGTACTGGGTGTCCAAGCATCTTTTTCCATCTCCCAGTTCCTAAAAATTACCTCCGGGTTCCTAAAATCGATGCCATACCTGTACTCTATTGTGCAAAAGGATGGCATATGTGGTATTTCCTGCTGTTGTGCCTGTTGAGGGTTGGGGACTCTCGTATAAAAAGGCTGAAGGAGAATGACCTGTACTGGGTGTCCAAGCATCTTTTTCCATCTCCCGGTTCCTAAAAATTATCTCCGGGTTCCTAAAATCGATGCCATACCTGTACTCTATTGTGCAAAAGGATGGCATATGTGGTATTTCATGCTGTTGTGCCTGTTGAGGGTCAGGGACACTTGTATAAAAAGGCTGAAGGAGAACGATCTGTACTGGGCATCCAAGCATCTTTTTCCATCTCCGGGTTCCTAAAAATTATCTCCGGGTTCCTAAAATCGATACCATACCTGTACTCAATTGTGCAAAAGGATGGCAAATGTAGTGTTTCATGCTGTTGTGCCTGTTGAGGGTCGGGGACCCTCGTATAAAAAGGCTGAAGGAGAACGACCTGTACTGGGTGTCCAAGCATCTTTTTCCATCTCTCGGTTTCTAAAAATTATCTCCGGGTTCCTAAAATCAATGCCATACCTGTACTCTATTGTGCAAGAGGATGGCATATGTGGTATTTCTAACTGTTGTGCCTGTTGAGGGTCGGGGACCCTTGTATAAAAAGGCTGAAGGAGAACAACCTGTACTGGGTGTCCAAGCATCTTTTTCCATCTCCTGGTTCCTAAAAATTATCTCTGGGTTCCTAAAATCAATGCCATACCTGTACTGGATTGTTCAAAAGGATGGCATATGTGGTGTTTCATGCTGTTGTTTCTGTTGAGGGTTGGGGACCCTCGTAAAAAAAGGCTGAAGGAGAACGACCTGTACTGGGTGTCCAAGCATCTTTTTCCATCTCTCGGTTTCTAAAAATTATCTCCGGGTTCCTAAAATCAATGCCATACCTGTACTCTATTGTGCAAGAGGATGGCATATGTGGTATTTCTAACTGTTGTGCCTGTTGAGGGTCGGGGACCCTTGTATAAAAAGGCTGAAGGAGAACAACCTGTACTGGGTGTCCAAGCATCTTTTTCCATCTCCCGGTTCCTAAAAATTATCTCTGGGTTCCTAAAATCAATGCCATACCTGTACTGGATTGTTCAAAAGGATGGCATATGTGGTGTTTCATGCTGTTGTTTCTGTTGAGGGTCGGGGACCCTCGTATAAAAAGGCTGAAGGAGTACGACCTGTACTGGGTGTCCAAGCATCTCTTTCCATCTCCCGGTTCCTAAAAATTATCTCTGGGTTCCTAACATCGATGCCATACCTGTACTCTATTGTGCAAAAGGATGGCATATGTGGTATTTCATGCTGTTGTGCCTGTTGAGGGTCGGGGACCCTCGTATAAAAAGGCTGAAGGAGAACGACCTGTACTGGGTGTCCAAGCATCTTTTTCCATCTCCCGGTTCCTAAAAATTATCTCCGGGTTCCTAAAATCAATGCCATACCTGTACTCGATTGTGCAAAAGGATGGCATATGTGGTATTTCATGCTGTTGTGCCTGTTGAGGGTTGGGGACTCTCGTATAAAAAGGCTGAAGGAGAACGACCTGTACTGGGTGTCCAAGCATCTTATTCCATCTCCCGGTTCCTAAAAATTATCTCCGGGTTCCTAAAATCGATGCCATACCTGTACTCTATTGTGCCAAAGGATGGCATGTGTGGTATTTCATGCTGTTGTGCTTGTTGAGGGTCATGGACCCTCGTATAAAAAGGCTGAAGGATAACGACCTGTACTGGGTGTCCAAGCATCTTTTTCCATCTCCTGGTTCCTAAAAATTATCTCCGGGTTCCTAAAATCGATGCCATACCTGTACTCTATTGTGCAAAAGGATGGCATATGTGGTATTTCATGCTGTTGTGCCTGTTGAGGATCGGGGACCCTCGTATAAAAAGGCTGAAGGAGAACGACCTGTACTGGGTGTCCAAGCATCTTTTTCCATCTCCCGGTTCCTAAAAATTATCTCTGGGTTCCTAAAATCGATGCCATTCCTGTACTCGATTGTGCAAAAGGATGGCATATGTGGTATTTCATGCTGTTGTGCCTGTTGAGGGTCGGGGACCCTCGTATAAAAAGGCTGAAGGAGAACGACCTGTACTGGGTGTCCAAGCATCTTTTTCCATCTCCCGGTTCCTAAAAATTATCTCCGGGTTCCTAAAATCAATGCCATACCTGTACTCGATTGTGCAAAAGGATGGCATATGTGGTATTTCATGCTGTTGTGCCTGTTGAGGTTTGGGGACCCTCGTATAAAAAGGCTGAAGGAGAACGACCTGTACTGGGTGTCTAAGCATCTTTTTCCATCTCCCGGTTCCTAAAAATTATCTCCGGGTTCCTAAAATCAATGCCATACCTGTACTCTATTGTGCAGAAGGATGGCATATGTGGTATTTCATGCTGTTGTGCCTGTTGAGGGTCAGGGACCCTCGTATAAAAAGGCTGAAGGAGAACGACCTGTACTGGGTGTCCAAGCATCTTTTTCCATCTCCTGGTTCCTAAAAATTATCTCCGGGTTCCTAAAATCGATGCCATACCTGTACTCTATTGTGCAAAAGGATGGCATATGTGGTATTTCATGCTGTTGTGCCTGTTGAGGTTCGGGAACCCTTGTATAAAAAGGCTGAAGGAGAACGACCTGTACTGGGTGTCCAAGCATCTTTTTCCATCTCCCGGTTCCTAAAAATTACCTCCGGGTTCCTAAAATCGATGCCATACCTGTACTCTATTGTGCAAAAGGATGGCATATGTGGTATTTCCTGCTGTTGTGCCTGTTGAGGGTCGGGGACCCTCGTATAAAAAGGCTGAATTAGAACGACCTGTACTGGGTGTCCAAGCATCTTTTTCCATCTCCCAGTTCCTAAAAATTATCTCTGGGTTCCTAAAATCTATGCCATACCTGTACTCTATTGTGCAAAAGGATGGCATATGTGGTATTTCATGCTGTTGTGCCTGTTGAGGTTTGGGGACCCTCGTATAAAAACGCTGAAGGGGAACGACCTGTACTGGGTGTCCAAGCATCTTTTTCCATCTCCCGGTTCCTAAAAATTATCTCCGGGTTCCTAAAATCAATGCCATACCTGTACTCGATTGTGCAAAAGGATGGCATATGTGGTATTTCATGCTGTTGTGCCTGTTGAGGGTTAGGGACCCTCGTATAAAAAGGCTGAAGGAGAACGACCTGTACTGGGTGTCCAAGCATCTTTTTCCATCTCCTGGTTCCTAAAAATTATCTCCGGGTTCCTAAAATCGATGCCATACCTGTACTCTATTGTGCAAAAGGATGGCATATGTGGTATTTCATGCTGTTGTGCCTGTTGAGGGTCGGGGACCCTTGTATAAAAAGGCTGAAGGAGAACAAACTGTACTGGGTGTCCAAGCATCTTTTTCCATCTCCCGGTTCCTAAAAATTATCTCCGGGTTCCTAACATCGATGCCATACCTGTACTCTATTGTGCAAAAGGATGGCATATGTGGTATTTCATGTTGTTGTGCCTGTTGAGGGTCAGGGACCCTCGTATAAAAAGGCTGAAGGAGAACGACCTGTACTGGGTGTCCAAGCATCTTTTTCCATCTCCCGGTTCCTAAAAATTACCTCCGGGTTCCTAAAATCGATGCCATACCTGTACTCTATTGTGCAAAAGGATGGCATATGTGGTATTTCCTGCTGTTGTGCCTGTTGAGGGTCGGGGACCCTCGTATAAAAAGGCTGAAGGAGAACGACCTGTACTGGGTGTCCAAGCATCTTTTTCCATCTCCCGGTTCCTAAAAATTATCTCCGGGTTCCTAAAATCGATGCCATACCTGTACTCTATTGTGCAAAAGGATGGCATATGTGGTATTTCATGCTGTTGTGCCTGTTGAGGTTTGGGGACCCTCGTATTAAAAGGCTGAAGGAGAACGACCTGTACTGGGTGTCCAAGCATCTTTTTCCATCTCCTGGTTCCTAAAAATTATCTCCGGGTTCCTAAAATCGATGCCATACCTGTACTTGATTGTGCAAAAGTAAGTCATGGCAGATGGGGTCTTTGCTGTCATGCCTGTTTGGGGTCTGGGACCCTCGTATAAAAAGGCTGAAGGAGAACGACCTGTACTGGGTGTCCAAACATCTTTTTCCATCTTCCGGATGTAGCGGTACTCCACTAGGGGGGTCTCCCTTCCTCTGTCCAAACCCAAGGGTGGCCACCGGATAGTGGGACCAGAAATATAGTTGCTGAGACCGGGGTCAAGCCAGCGGGTGTATCTCCCCCAGCTGGGCTGGTCTCAGTGGACTCCCAGTCAGGTAGCGTCCTCTCTGCCCTTCAGCTCTTTCTTGGCAGGTATCGTCCCTTTTGCCTGTCTGCTTCTAGGCAGGAATAAATCCCCCTGCCAGGCTGCTTCTTGGCAGGAATAGATCCCTATGCCTCCAAATAGTGGGACCAGGGCTATCATGGCTTAGACCAGGGTCAAACCAGTGGCTGTATCTCCCCCAGCTGGGTTGTTCTCAGTGGACTCCCAGGCAGGTAGCGTCCTCTCTGCCCTGCAGCTCTTTCTTGGCAGGTATCGTCCCCTCTGCCTGTCTGCTTCTAGGCAGGAATAAATCCCCCTGCCAGGCTGCTTCTTGGCAGTAATAGATCCCTCTGCCTCCAAATAGTGGGACCAGGGCTATCGTGGCTGAGACCGTGGTCAAGCCAGCGGCTGTATCTCCCCCAGCTGGACTGGTCTCAGTGGGCTCCCAGGCAGGTAGCGTCCCCTCTGCCTGTCTGCTTCTAGGCAGGAATAGATCCCTCTGCCTCACTGCACACTTCCAGCAGGTAGCGTGCCCTCTGGTTTCTTATAGGCAGGAATCGATCCCTCTGCCTTGCTGCTCCTTTCAGGCAGGCCAGCTCTTTGCATACAGGCCCACAGACTCTGTAACAGAATGCAGGGTCAGAACCTCTGCAACTGGTATACCTGAAAGAATCAGACAGCACAAAAAGGCAATCCCAGACCCCAACCTGTACTCGACTGTGCAAAAGGAAGTAACCTTACCATTGGGTCCCAGACCACATGTCTTATTGTTTTACTCTGTCAGGGAAATTATATAACTATCAATCAAATATATATTGCATCTATTGATCTCTGTAATTCGTATCGATCAAATGTATATTGCATCTTTTGATCTATGTTATTCGTATCTATCAAATGTATATTGCATCTTTAGATGTATGTAATTCGTATCTATCAAATGTATATTGCATCTATTGATGTAATTCGTATCTATCAAATGTATATTGGATCTTTTGATCCATGTAATTCGTATCTATCAAATGTATATTGCATCTTTTGATCTATGTAATTGGTATCTATCAAATGTATATTGCATCTATTGATCTATGTAATCTATGGATCTATCTATCATAACTATCGATCTCGTGGCCGGACTGTTTTGTGACAGCCACTTGTGTTTTGGCCAAATTTGAAGTAGGAGGACAGACCAATCATCTTCTTCCATCTCCCTGTTCCGAAAATCAAGGCTGTATAGACCTCCCCCGATAGGGGGAGTAACAGGTATTAAACTGCTAAGAATAGTACTACTTAGTACTTAACACACCACGGGTCACAGACCGCATGTCTTATTGTTATACTCTGTCAGGGAAATTATATAACTATCAATCGTATCAATCAAATATATATTGCATCTATTGATCTCTGTAATTCGTATCGATCAAATGTATATTGCATCTTTTGATCTATGTTATTCGTATCTATCAAATGTATATTGCATCTTTTGATCCATGTAATTCGTATCTATCAAATGAATATTGCATCTTTTGATCTATGTAATTCATATCTATCAAATATATATTGCATATTTGATCTATGTAATTCGTATCTATCAAATGTATATTGCATCTTTTGATCTATGTAATTCGTATCTATCAAATGTATATTGCATCTTTTGATCTATGTAATTTGTATCTATCAAATGTATATTGCATCTTTTGATCTGCCTTGCTGCTCCTTTCAGGCAGGCCAGCTCTTTGCATTCAGGCCCACAGACTCTGTAACAGATCTATCTTGCAGGGAGAGGTGCAGCCAGAATGCAGGGTCAGAACCTCTGCAACTGGTATACTCGATTGTGCAAAAGGAAGTAACCTTACCATGGGTCCCAGACGGCACGTCTTTGTAATTCTGTGTCTGGGAAATTATATATCTTTCAAATTAGCTATTTATCTATCAAATCTATCTAACTATCAATCGTATCTATCAAATGTATATTTCATCTATTGATCTATGCAATTCGTATCTATCAAATGTATATTGCATCTATTGATCTATGGAATTCGTATCTATCAAATGTATATTGCATCTATTGATCTATGCAATTCGTATCTATCAAATGTATATCGCATCTATTGATCTATGGAATTCGTATCTATCAAATGTATATTGCATCTATTGATCTATGTAATTCATATCTATCAAATGTATATTGCATCTTTTGATCTATGTAATTCATATCTATCAAATGTATATTGCATCTATTGATGTAATTCGTATCTATCAAATGTATATTGCATCTTTTGATCCATGTAATTCGTATCTATCAAATGTATATTTCATCTTTTGATCTATGTAATTCGTATCTATCAAATGTAAATTGCATCTTTTGATCTATGTAATTTGTATCTATCAAATGGATATTGCATCTTTTGATCCATGTAATTTGTATCTATCAAATGTATATTGCATGTTTTGATCTATGTAATTCGTATCTATCAAATGTAAATTGCATCTTTTGATCTATGTAATTTGTATCTATCAAATGGATATTGCATCTTTTGATCTATGTAATTGCTATCTATCAAATGTATATTGCATCTATTGATCTATGTAATCTATGTATCTATCTATCTATCTATCTATCTATCAAATCTATCGATCTCGTGGTTGTGCAAATGGATTGTTTGCGGTTGTTTGCGGTGCATTAAACAGGGAGTTTGGTCTGTCACTGTGAAGCGGGCGTAACCCTTACACTACCTGATCGATACAACATCATACCTGATGTTTTAAAGCACGTTATTCCAAACAATTTAGGAATGTTAGGTGATTTATGTAATTTTCCGTGGGAGTTTTGTCATGGACCCCCCTCCGGCATGCCACAGTCCAGGTGTTAGTCCCCTTGAAACAACTTTTCCATCACTATTGCGGGCAGAAAGAGTCCCTGTGGGTTTTAAAATTTGCCTGTCCATTGAAATCAATGGTGGTTCGCCCGGTTCGCCAACATTTGCAGAAGTTTGCATTCGCCGTTTGCGAATGCAAAATTTTAGGTTCGCGACATCACTAGTTACAGGTCTCTTATTATCATGTGACTCACTGGCTAACATGAGTTACAGATCTCTTGTTATCATGAGACTCACTGGGTAACAATAGTTACAGATCTCTTGTTATCATGAGACTCACTGGTTAACAATAATTACAGTTCTCTTGTTATCATGAGACTCACTGGGTAACAATAGTTACAGATCTCTTGCTATCATGTGACTAACAGGGTAACAATGTTTCCAGGTCTCTTGTTATCATGTGACTCACTGGATAACAATAATTACAGTTCTTTTGGTATCATGAGACTCACTGGTTAACAATAGTTACAGATCTCTTGTTATCATGTGACTCACTGGGTAGCAATAGTTACAGGTCTCTTGTTATCTTGAGATTCACTGGGTAACAATAGTTACACATCTCTTGTTATCATGAGACTCACTGATTAAAAATAGTTAAAGATCTCTTGTTATCATGAGACTCACTGGTTAACAATAGTGCCACAATTTTCTCTGACAGTGCCAGCCTCCTGTTCCTTGTTATAGAAGTATTACACTTTGAGCTTGGTATGGATGTCTGACTGTTGTAATCAGACATGATATCTTTGTTGGCCGTGCATACTTTGTTTGCAAATAGTGAGTCTGTTGTACTTTACTTTTCAAAAGCTGATAATAAAATATATTTAATTTGATAAATTTGTATCTGTGACTCTCCTGCAGTTTACAGAGAATGCTGAATATTACAAGATAGTGAATACTGTGTGCAATTAGGTGTTTGGGGTTTAGTAGTGTAGGTGGGTCAATGTAAACAATTAGTTGTCATGGTCAATACCCCCGTAATTTAAATACTTGACTGTTGTGCTGCAAACTATCCCTGGAAATGTTTTTCAAATGTTGGCAAGTTTGCTAACAAATATTTAGTTGTTTCTTTCCCAAGAATAATATTAGCTAAATTTTTTATCTTGTCTGCTTTGCTATCAGGTAAAAGTATAAATAGTAGAATGAACCAATCGCTGTCTTAAAAAGCAGAATTCAGCTGCTTTCAATCCTTGTTTTATAAACAAATTAAAATGCAACTCTATAACACGTGTAAAAAAAAAAAAAACCTCTAAAAATAATATTTTAAACATGGAGAAATAAACAAACTGGAAAATTTAAATTTCCAGTCATTCTATTACCGTTTTGTTCTTCAGGCTATAAATAGTTGAAAGGAAAGAGATGTGTATTGTAAATGAATGATAAGTGTGAGTTAATGAGAAATAATGTGCTTTAGTCATCAGTTTTTTTTCCAAAAAAACTTTCTATAGAAAAAACAAAATGGAAATTATTTGTTATTTTTCCATCAAACTGTAAACAATTCTTTTAGAAATCATAGAACAAATGAAAACAAAAATCTAACAAAAATTAACTTGACTTCTTTTGTTATCATGTAACTCACTGGATAACAATAGTTACAGTTCTCTTGTTATCATGTAACTCACTGGGTAACAATAGTTACAGGTCTCTTGTTATCATGTGACTCACTGGGTAACAATAGTTTCAGTTCTCTTGTTATCATGTGACTCACTGGGTAACAAAAGTTACAGGTCTCTTGTAATCATGTGACTCACTGGGTAACAATAGTTATAGATATTTTGTTATCATGCAACTCACTAGTTAACAATAGCTACAGGTCTATTTTTATCATGTGACTCACTGGTTAACAATAGTTACAGATCTATTGATATCTTGTGAATCACTGAGTAACAATAGTTACAGGTCTATTGTGATCATGTGACTCACTGGATAAAAATAGTTATAGACCTCTTGTTATCATGTGACTCACGGGTTAACACTTAACAATAGTTACATTTATCTTGTTATCATGTGACTCACTGGTTAACAATAGTTACAGTTCTCTTGTTATCATGTGACACTGATTAAAAATAGTTATATTTATCTTGTTATCATGTGACTCACTGGTTAACAATAGTTACAGATCTATTGTTATCTTGTGACTCACTGGGAAACAATAGTTACAGGTCTCTTGTGATCATGTGACTCACTGGGTAACAATAATTACAGATCTCTTGTTATCATGTGACTCACTGGGTAACAAAAGTTATAGACCTCTTGTTATCATGTGACTCACTGGTTAACAATAGTTACATTTATCTTGTTATCATGTGACTCACTGGTTAACAATAGTTACATTTATCTTGTTATCATGTGACTCACTGGTTAACAATAGTTACAGTTGTCTTGTTATCATGTGACTCACTGGTTAAAAATAGTTATATTTATCTTGTTATCATGTGTCTGTCTGTTTAACAATAGTTACAGGTATCTTGCTATCATGTTATTCAGTGGGTAACAATAGTTTCAGTTTTCTTGTTATCATGTGACTCACTGGGTAACAATAGTTACAGTTACCTTGTTGTCAAATTACTCACTGGGTAACAATAGTTACAGGTCTCTTGTTATCATGTGACTCACTGGTGTCAGTATATGTCCGGGTTATAATATAATATATTTAATAATTATTCTTTAAAACGAACCCCCCCAAAAAATGCATATACA
Source organism: Bombina bombina (assembly GCF_027579735.1). Taxonomy (NCBI): domain Eukaryota; kingdom Metazoa; phylum Chordata; class Amphibia; order Anura; family Bombinatoridae; genus Bombina; species Bombina bombina. The sequence goes on from NC_069505.1 coordinate 187,396,327, forward strand.
AAACAATTAAAATCAATGTAAGTTCCTAATTTTTTATATTAGTTAACATTTATAGACACATTAAATTATATTTATAGGAACCAGGTTATGAATTAAACTATGCACATTTATGCTGTTATAATATGCTATACAAAGATCATAAAAATTACCTTATTCACAATAATCTCCCAAATCAGAGTTGCATTTAAGTATCACAATGAGATGCCAAGGTATGGTTTGTTAATATATACTTAAGCTATTTAGCCCACAAATGATTCTATACAACTCTAATAAAACACCAGAAGTTATATATATTCTTAATGTAAACAGACAGTTTATATGCCAATTTATCTAAGCTGAAATAAATTCTTAATTATCTACAATTGAGGCAAATTCTAAAATATATTTATATGGCTACAATTATAAATTAATTGGCAAACAAAAGATTGGTTTTAAACTACGAAGGATTATGAATGCAAGCTAAAATACAAAGAGCCCTTTTAAAATTACTAACTGCAATTTGACTATAGTCTTAGAATACCTTTGCCTAAAATATTAAAAATATAGAACAGTCATACATCACCCAAATAAAGAAATCAATGTTTCAGTTTCCAGAGTTTCTCCGATAAATCCAATTTTACCTCATAAATTAAAAGAGGTAATTTTTGCAAGATGGATAGAAATTAGGCCCAGGTTGCTTTATAATAGACTGGATTGCAAGGCAGCAGTTTGTCAACCAAAAATTCAGCAGCAGCCCTCTTTTTCTCTTGCCTGGGGTTATATCACGCAATATAATCCCACCCCTTTTTATTCTAATCATTAGTTAAATTAGGATCATAGGCCCTTCGGAAGCTTGTCCCTGATTGGTTATTTGGGAGACGCCTTCCTGATTGGCTACTGGGAAATTTCATTTTCAACAGCCAAATGTCTTTTGGCTGTAATACTGGATTTAGGCCATCGGGAGCAGCAGACAGAGACAAACAGTTTCATTCAAATATTGCTGCAGTTCAATTATCTAATCTATAAAATGTTTATCAAATACTCTATTTCTTTATATTAATAAACCTGTCTGGTCATATGTTTAATATACATTGATCATATTTTGTCATTTTTCCTGATTATTTTAATATGAAACATCAGTATTATTTATAACATCATATTTTTATTATCTTATATTCATATAAAAACACAGCATATTTCACATTCAGTACACCTCTTTCTGAGTGTGTAAAACGTATGACACAATGTATGGGACAACCATAAATGTATTTGTTAGATGCCTGAAAAATAAAAAGAATAGATTATTTATATTTTTCATTTAGCAGACATTCACATTTAATATTATACGAACAGACAATTTCATATCAATTTATTCGTATCTATTATTTAATAGTCTGAGGCATATATTTAATGTTTGAAAACTATATATATATGATTTGTCCAAACTTCGGATCCTTAAGACTTCTATAATTTAAAAAAAAAAAGATACATTGGTTAAGAAATGTTAAAATCTTAACTCTCAGGCTTTCAACTTCCTAGGCATAGATAATCTCCCAGATTTTTATGTTCATATTTAATATGTGTCTGAATATACATGTTTATTTGAGTATCTTAAACTTACATGAAAATTTGGCACAATTCTTTTTGTAAGATTTATTTTTCCCATGTCATACAGGTAACTTGAGTTCAGATGCCTTATGTGTATTTAGATTTCAGCAGGGACAATTTATCACTTATATGCTAAGGGCTATTTCCTGGGCCTTAGTGTTTGGTTATTTGATTTATTCAGACTTTTAGGCTCCCTCTGTATTGAGCAGTGAGGGGGTCTGTAAATCTATTATCCATTTTGGGGAGGGAAACTCCATGGCCTCTAGTTATCAAGCTCTGTAAGGAGCTTAATGGCCCCTGTCTCTGGCGAGTCTTCAGACTCGCCAGAAACAGCAGTTATGAAGCAGCGGTCACAAAGGCCGCTGCTTCATATCCTGTCCGCCTGCTCTGAGCAGGCGGACAGTCATCGCCGGAAATCAACCCAATCGAGTACGATCGGGTTGATTGACACCCCCCCTGCTGGCGGCCTATTGGCCGTGAGTCTGCAGGGGGCAGTGTTGCACCAGCAGCTCTTGTAAGCAGCTGGTGCAATTCTGAATATGGCAAGCATATTGCTCGCCTTATTCAGTGAGGTCTGTCGGACCTGATCCACACTGTCGGATCAGGTACGACAGAACTTGATAACTTGGGGCCCATATATGGACCTACACATCTGAAGGTTTTGAAATGCTAATATTTACTTTGAAGTGGCGCACTGATCTAAGAAATGACTGCCTGAACTAATTAGACCAAATGTTTTCTTCCTTTGTTCTCATTTGGATGTATTGTAATCAGGAAAAAGGGGGTTTTGGGGCTGTTATGGCTATAGCCCACACAATTCATGTCAAATTTTATATTAACAAAAATGAAACATCAATTCATGTGGTACATCTGTAGTCCACTTCATGTTATTCACAGATACCCTGACACTTTGTAACAATAATTACATTTTTCATGTTATCATGTGACTCACTGGGTAACAATAGTTACAGTTCTCTTGTTATCATGTTACTCACTGGGTAACAATAGTTACAGTTCTCTTGGTATCATGTGACTCACTGAGTAAAAATAGTTACAGTTCTCTTGTTATCATGTGACTCACTGAATAACAATAGTTTTAGTTCTCTTGTTATCATGTGACTCACTGTTATAGTTATAGTTTTCTTCTCTAAAACAATTGGGAACGAATAGTTAAAACATCTAATGACAATTACTTAGCACTGTAATATGATAAAATTAAATTGATATTTCTTGTTGTAAATATCCATTTGCAATGTAATTTGCCAGCAATGCAATGAACAGACAGAAACATTTCTATAATTAAAGGGATAGAAAAGTCACAATTAAGCATTCATGATTCAAAAACAGTTTACCATTTTATTCAACTTTCCACTTTATTTCTTTAATCAAATGTGCTTTGTTCTCTTGGTGTCCTTTGTTAAAAAAACTAAAACTAAATAGGATCATAGGAGCTCAGAAGCGTGCATGTATCTTTAGAACTCTATGGCAGCAATGTTTTGCAACATTGTTTTTAGAACTGCTATACAAGTACTGCTCCCCTAGTGTACTAAAGACACGTGCATGCTACTGAGCTCCTGTGAGCCTATGTAGAGTAACTGTTCAACAAAGATACAGAGAGAACAAGAACATTATCATAATTTAAGTACAGTGTATTGGAATGTTCTTTAAAATTGGATGTTCTATGTAAACTATAAAAGTTTAATTTTGACTTTACTGTCCCTTTAAACAACATTAAAGGGATATTCCAGGAAATGTATTTAAATAACATAGAAACATTATTTTCATTATTTTATCTAAAAAAAATGTGCATTATGACTGTTTAAATTAAATGCACAATTTTTAATAAAACTGCTTGAAAAAACAAAACAAAACATCATAGCACATGTCCAATGGGACTCTTTGTCTATCTATCTATCTATCTATCTATCTATCTATCTTTCTATTTAATTATATCTATATATGATCTATCTATCTGTCTATCTATCTAATTATATCTATATATGATCTATCTGTCTATCTATCTATCATCTATCTATCATCTATCTATCTATCTATCTATCTATCTATCTATCTATCTATCTATCTATCTAATTATATCTATATATGATCTATCTGTCTATCTATCTATCTATCTATCTATCTATCTATCTATCTATCTATCTATCTATCTATCTATCTATCTATCTATCTATCTATCTAATTATATCTATATATGATCTATCTGTCTGTCTATCTATCTATCTATCTATCTATCTATCTATCTATCTATCTATCTATCTATCTATCTATCTATCTATCTATCTATCTATCTATCTATCTATCTATCTAATTATATCTATATTTGATCTATCTGTCTATCTATCTATCTATCTATCTATCTATCTATCTATCTATCTAATTATATCTATATATGATCTATCTGTCTGTCTATCTATCTATCTATCTAATTATATCTATATATGATCTATCTATCTATCTTTCTTCAGGCCTATGGATATTTATTAATCATTTCTAAATTCTTGAAAACGTATAAAAACATATAAAACAGCAAACACGTTGTGGTTTGGGCATGCTATTTTAATTACACATTTTAATTTGGAGCCTTTTGTGTAAGTGCAGTGTGCTGACAAAACCAGGGAATATCTTGTTCTATGGCACTGGGTCCCCATGATTGGAAAAAGGAGAGAGTATGACTATGTAAAATGACAATAAGTATAATTAGCTCAAGTCTTTTACTCTTTGCTGAGGTTACAAGCTGAGAGGAACATAAGCCTCCAGTCCAATCATTTAGTAATATAACAAGAGCTGCGCTGCACATGGCGTACCTTCTCACAAGAAATGAGGCCCAATTCCAAAATCTACAAAACAACAAGGCTGCTTTTTATACTTTTAGCTCAGTGTAAAAGAGAGAGACAGACCCCTAGATTACAAGTTGTGCGCTAAACTTAGTGTGTAAAGAAAGCAAAAAATGAGCGTTAACGCACTTTCCATAGCGCTGCCATTACAAGTTACTGAAAAAACCTCCTTGTGCTGTGCAATATCGGGTGATAAGCTCCATACCACACAAAAGCCAAGGGCTGAGTTTATGTGCTCGTGCACGCTTTCCCCAATAGACATCAATTGGGAGAAAGTGTTAGAAAAAAACTAACACCTGCGATCGCAGAATGGCAATCGCCGTAACGCAACCCCATTGATGTCTATGGGAAAAAGAAAGTTATGTTTAAACCTTAACATAAACCCCTAGTCTAAACACCTCTAATCCGCCTCCCCCGACATCGCCGACACTAAATAAAATGATTAACCCCTAAACCACCACCCCCGACATCGCCAACACTAAATAAAATGATTAGCCCCTAAACCACCGGCCCCCCACATTGGTACTAATAAACTAAACCTATTAACCCCTAAACCACCAGCCCCCCACATTGGTACTAATAAACTAAACCTATTTAACCCTAAACCGCCGGCCCCTCACATCGGTACTAATAAACTAAACCTTGTAAACCCTAAACCGCCGGCCCCTCACATCGGTAATAATAAACTAAACCTAGTAAACCCTAAACTGACGGCCCCCCACATCGGTACTAATAAACTAATATATAATAAATATACCAAAAATCACAAACAAAGAAAAATAATGCAAAATAAATGTGATAATAAAATACACAAAGTGAATCGTGAAAAAAGTTCAAATATAAGGATATGTAAATCTTCTAAGAAAGGTCTCTTCTGTGGTCCTCTGTGTGTTCTCAAAGAAAAGGAAACAAGATATGCAACATAGTGTAACTCTGTAACCACTTATAGTGCAACAATTCTGCTTGTTTAATGAGTGATTACTCACATTTGTTGGAGCTTATGGCCAAGCTCAGGGTAATGCGCACTCCCACTTTATACTGGTGGGAAAACAGTACTCTCAGGCAAATCGTATAAAAGCAAACATTTATTAAAATACATAAAAAGCGTCACAAATGCTTTACAACACCTCTTACAAAGGGAAACTGAGTAATAATAGCTGTAAAATTACTCAAAAGAGTAGATGCCAGTCCTGGATGGAGATGGATGGACAAGCAGAATCTTAACCACTTAGAACCACCACTTCCCAGTGCCAGAAAGACCGCTCCTCCCTCAGGTGAATAAGCAGATGTAGAGACGCAAGAGAGTGTCAATTCCGACGTACGTTTTGCTGGATCAGCTTTTTCAAGGAATAAAGTGCGCATGTCCATGAGTCCTTTTAAACCTCTAATTGATGACAAAAAATGGAAACTTGAAGTCTGTCCCTCCATCTTGAAAAAGGGCATCTCTTTCAAAGTGTGGTTACCATACTTATTCTACCAATCATAGGTCTTTTTATTTGTCCAAATAGATTTGTGTGCATATATATATATATAGTGGTTAAGATAAAACAACATGTTACAATGATTCATTACTATGAAATACCATCTATCGTAATATTTTTGAAATGTAAAATAAGACATCCAATCCTTACTCACTTACAAAGTATACATTTTTTCACCTTCTTTTTATGTTAAATAGTTAATTTCATTATTCCAGATACTAATGTATGAATATGTTTTTCATGTTACCATTTTTGGCCAGTTCTTTGTTGCTATGGGAAACTTGTAATTTCAGATTCGGAACTTTTTTGAACATCACATTTGGACCATCACCTAAAAATTCAACTAAACTGGAATCCCTTGAGAGTATACCCCAATGCTTCTGAATTATCTTCCTCAACTCATTACTTTGTGTACTGTGTTGAAAAATCAACCTATTGGCAAGATTATTATGTGACCCTCCCATATTGTTTTTATCTTTCATTTTATATTTTAATAACTCAGTCCTGTCCATATTTGTTACTTCTTCTATTTTCTATTCTAAAAATGTATTTGAATATTCTTTTTCTAAAAATCGTTCTTTTAGAATTGTTGATTGAGCCCTAAATACCTCCTTATCTTTACAATTACGCCTTAAGCGAACAAATTGACCTTTTGGTACGTTTTTTAGCCAATGTTTTTAATGGCAGCTATCCAGGCTAATATAATTGTTTACATCTATACTTTTAAAATAACTCAGACGTACAGAGTTATGCAGAACAACACAAATTCCAGTAAAACGCAAGTAAAACATTTTCCAAGAGGGGATATCCATTTGGCATACTGAGGGATGCAAAGCAATTAGTTGAAGGCACAGGATGAACTCCTTAGAATGCTCAAGACATGAATCAAGGAAGATAGAAGGACTTTTGTCACCACCTATACACCAGCTGTGAATATTCTAGCTAAATCTGTGAGACGAAAATAGCATATATAACGAAATTTAACCAATTGACTTCAGCTATTGGAACCCCCAAGGATGGTCTATTAAAGAGGATGTAGCCTGAATGATTCCCTAATGATCACAGACCCTAGCCATTGTAATCGAAATGAGACCTGGTTAAATGGAACAAAGTTGGAGAGCTATAAATGCCCCAGCTGCCCGTTGTGTAACTATGATACAGGGAGCTTCCTTTCGTCATCCACATTCAAAGCAGAAATTCAAAATCCATCATTACCTTATGTGTTCCACAAAATTGGTTGTGTATTTACTAAGCTGCATATGTGGATGCTTTTATGTGGGGAAGACAGATGATGACATAAAAAAATGAATGGCTAACCATAGAAGATCTGCCATAAAGACTCAGGCAATGGCTCAACCAGTAGTCAGGCAATTTTTTGTATCAGGGACACATGGTGAAGGAACTTAGATTCATGCTGATAGATCATATACCTCCTTTGACAAGTGGTGGTGATAAAAAGAAAAAAAATGCTACAATTAGAAGTCAAGGGGATATACAAACTGGGACCTATACAGCCAGGTGGATTGAACGCAAGTATAGACTGGCACTGCATTCTTTAAACCTCCCATTTATGTCCTAGTAAGTATGATATTAGTCTCTTCTTTATTTTTATTAACTTTGATGTATTCTTTTGAAATTTTGTTTTTTAATTTTATTTATTGTATAACTTTTTTGCAGGTTATAAGATATTATGATATTTATTTTCAGGTTATACGTTGATTTTTAGTAGACAATACATACTTGATGATTTGTATTTGTGACTATCTGTCTCTTAGTCATGCAGTTATAAACAATAGTTTCCATCATAGATTATGTGGAGTTCAATATAGGTGGATCAGCCCTGGGGGCTGGAAGATCAATGGGGTTAAATGTAGTACTAGGATATAGGGAGTTTAGATGGTTATGATTGCCCATAGGGGACTGGTTCAGACGGGCCCATTGATAGGAGACTCTGAGCCACTATATGTGCATTAGAACACATATAGTCAGTGGGAATTTGAATATCTAAATTATATTTTAGGGCTATGGGATCTATACACACTTTAATTGTTATCACATAGTAAGATCCTGTTTTTTTCTGTATCTTCCTTATTGTTACTCCAACATTGACACACTCTTTAGAGAATTACAGAGAGAATATTTGACACCCAGACTTCAGATAGGTGATGCATTTCTGCAAGTTTTAAAACATTTGAAAACACAGTGATCTCACTTTGGAAGACCAGATCATGCTGGTCTGGCACCTCGGTTAAAACGTGATATTACTTGTACCCATAACCATTAAGGATGTACCGGTTATATTTGCTATGATATTTGTTGTGAATATGAATCACTTAGGGCCAGATTACGAGCACTATTTAATTATCCTACTCAAACATTAACTGCGCTAGTAGTAAGCTTTTTGCTCTCATCGGTTTGCGCTCGTATAATGAGTTGAACATGAAGTGTTTTCACTCACACACTAAGTAAACTTTTAACGTTCACAGGTTAGCGTGCATATTACAAGTTGAAAGTAAATTGTTTGTATGTGAAAGAGACCCAACGCACACTAACTTCAGGACTTCGGGTTTTGAGACTGTGCTAAACCTGAATGTGGATAAAAATGATTTACATTCCAATGTTCTTGATATAGAAGATTATATTTATTTTTAAATATATATATATATATATATGTAAAATTATTTTTTTGTAAAATATATATCTATACCTATATATCTAAATAAATATATAGAAGTATATATATATATATATATATATATATATATACATATATATATATATATATAAAAAATATATATATTCCAAAGAAATTGATAAAGGCCCCAGGTGGAGGACCGAAACATTGGATGTATTTGGATGTAAAGTGTACCACAATATGTGAATAAAGTGGTAACATCCCTATTGAAGGACTGAACTGAAACGGAACTGAACTGAAACGGAACTGAACTGAAACTAGAAGTATCGTTTATGCAGAAATATGTAAATAAAAAACTTGTTCCTAGAGGCCTTAGGCTGATGAAAGAATATAATTTTGAATTACAAAACGATTCATCTATTGAATGGTATGAAACACTGGAAAAGGCTTCCCTCAATTTGATGAAAATTACTATCAAATCAAGAGGATTAATGTTGGAATGTAGACTTAAAGTTGATAATTACAAAAAGAATACTAACACTGCATACAAAAGAGGAATGGTATATTAACAAACCTAAAGATATAGTAAAACATATACAAGACCTTAATAGAAGTATAATAGAAGGAAAAGTAAAGAAAGTAAATAGAGATGAAAATGACTATTCAAGGGAGAATACAAAAGAACAAGAGGAAGGATTAGAAATGGAAGAGGAGATAGAACAACCTTTAGTGGAGAAAAAAGTTGATTACAGTAAGAAAGAATACTTTAAAGTTTAAAAGAAAAATAAATAATTATAATAAAAAAAAAAAAATCTAGATTGACACAAAACAAAAGAGAGACAGAAAACCATCCAAATCATCACTTTGAATAAAATAAGACGGTACATTAGGGGACCAATAGAAATTATTACAGAGATTATTACAGTCGAGAAAATAAAACCATGATCACTATGGCCCAGATTACGAGTTTTGTGTTAGAGGCTGTGCGGTGCTAACGAGCAGTTTTCCCTCAACGCTCATTTACCTACAGCGCTGGTATTACGAGTTTTCAGAAACCCGTCGTTAAAAGACAAGAAGTGAGCGTTGAGCAAAATTTTGCCCATTACCGCACTCCAATACCAGCACTGCTTAAGTCAGCAGTGAGATGGTCGTACGTGCTCGTGCACGATTTCCCCATAGGAATCAACGGGGAGAGCCAGCTGAAAAAAAGTCTAACACCTGCAAAAAAGCAGCGTAAAACTCCTTAATGCAGCCCCATTGATTCCTATGGGGAAATTAAACACCTAACACCCTAACATGAACCCTGAGTCTAAACACCCCTAATCTTACACTTATTAACCACTAATCTGCCGCCCCTGACATCGCCAACACCTGCATTATATTATTAACCCCTAATCTGCCGCTCCTGACATCGCCACCATCTACATTATACTTATGAACCCCTAATCTGCTGCCCCCAACATCGCCAACACCTACATTATATGTATTAACCCCTAATCTGCCGCCCCCAACGTTGCTGCCACTATATTAAAGTTACTAACCCTAAACCTAAGTCTAACCCTAACTCTAACACCCTCTAACTTAAATATAATTTAAATAAATCTAAATAAAATTACTATTATTACCTAAATAATTCCTATTTAAAACTAAATACTTACCTATAAAATAAACCCTAAGATAGCTACAATATAACTAATAGTTACATTGTAGCTAGCTTAGGGTTTATTTTTATTTCACAGGCAAGTTTGTATTTATTTTAACTAGGTAGACTAGTTAGTAAATAGTTATTAACTATTTACTAACTACCTAGTTAAAATAAATACAATTTACCTGTGAAATAAAACCTACGCTTCCTTACACTAATACCTAACTTTGCAAAAATAATAAACACTAAAATTACAAACAATACAAAAACCTACAATTACAAAAAATAACAAACTCTAAAATTACAAAAAATAAAAAATTAAATACAAATAAATAAAATTATCTAAAGTACAAACCCCCGCCCCCCACTAAATTACAGAAAATAATAAACAAATTACAAGATTTTTAAACTAATTACACCTAATCTAATCCCCCTAACAAAATCAAAAAAGCCCTACCCTACCCTACACTAAATTACAAATAGCCCTTAAAAGGGCCTTTTGCGGGGCATTGCCCCAAAGTAATCAGCTCTTTTACCTGTAAAAAAAAAGTACAAATCCCCCCCAACATTATAACCCACCACCCACACAACCAACCCTACTCTAAAACCCACCCAATACCGCCTTAAAAAACTCTAAAATTAACTCCTTTAAGATCACCTTACCGGGAGAAGTCTTCACCCAACCGGGCCGAAGTCCTCAATGAAGCCAGGAGAAGTCTTCATCCATGCCAGGCGAAGTGGTCCTCCAGACGGGCAGAAGTCTTCATCCAGACAGCATCTTCAATCTTCATCCATCCGGCGAGGAGCGGGTCCATCTTCAAGACATCCGGCGCGGAGCATCCTGTTCCATCGAAGTCTTCTTACTAAATGACGGTTCCTTTAATGGACGTAAACCAAGATGGCGTCCCTTCAATTCCGATTGGCTGATAGAATTCTATCAGCCAATCGGAATTAAGGTAGAAAAAATCCTATTGGCGGATGCAATCAGCCAATAGGATTGAGCTGGCATTCTATTGGCTGATTGGAACAGCCAATAGAATGCCAGCTCAATCCTATTGGCTGATTGGATCAGCCAATAGGATTTCAATCCTATTGGCTGATTGCATCAGCCAATAGGATTTTTTCTACTTTAATTCCAATTGGCTGATAGAATTCTATCAGCCAATTGGAATTGAAGGGACACCATCTTGGATGACATCACTTAACGGAACCGTCATTTAGTAAGAAGACTTCGATGGAAGAGGATGCTCCGTGCCGGAAGTCTTGAAGATGTACCCGCTCCACGCCGGATGGATGAAGATAGAAGATGCCGTCTAGATGAAGACTTCTGCCCGTCTGGAGGACCACTTCGCCCGGCTTGGATGAAGGCTTCGTTGAGGACTTCGGCCCGGTTAGGTGAAGACTTCTCCTGGCAAGGTGATCTTCAAGGGGTTAGTGTTAGGTTTTTTTAAGGGGGTATTGGGTGGGTTTTAGAGTAGGGTTGGTTGTGTGGGTGGTGGGTTTTAATGTTGGGGGGATTTGTACTTTTTTTTACAGGTAAAAGAGCTGATTACTTTAGGGCAATGCCCCGCAATAGGCCCTTTTAAGGGTTATTTGTAATTTAGTGTAGGTAGGGCTTTTTTATATGGGGGGGGGGGGCTTTTTTATTTTGTTAGGGGAATTAGATTAGGTGTAATTAGTTTAAAAATCTTGTAATTTGTTTATTATTTTCTGTAATTTAGTGTTAGGTTTTTTTTAACTTTTATTTTATTTATTTGTATTTAATTGTATTTAATTTAGGGAATTAATTTAATTATAGTGTAGTGTTAGGTGTAATTGTAACTTAGGTTAGGTTTAATTATACAGGTACATTTATCTTTATTTTAACTAGGTAGTTATTAAATAGTTAATAACTATTTAATAACTATTCTACCTAGTTAAAATAAGTAGAAACTTGCTTGTAAAATAAAAATAAACCCTAAGCTAGATACAATGTAACTATTAGTTATATTGTAGCTAGCTTAGGGTTTATTTTATAGGTAAGTATTTAGTTTTAAATAGGAATAATTTTGGTAATAATAGTAATTTTATTTAGATTTATTTAAATTATATTTAAGTTAGGGGGTGTTAGGGTTAGGGTTAGACTTAGATTTAGGGGTTAATAACTTTAATATAGTGGCAGTGACGTTGTGGGCGGCAGATTAGGGGTTAATAAATGTAAGTAGGTTTCGGCGATGTTAGGTACAGCAGATTAGGGGTTAATAAATAGTGTTTGCGATGTCCGGTTCGGCAGATTAGGGGTTAAAAAATTTATTTTAGTGTTTACGATGTGGGAGGGCCTCGGTTTAGGGGTTAATAGGTAGTTTATGGGTGTTAGTGTACTTTTTAGCACTTTAGTTTTATGCTACGGCGTTGTAGTGTAAAACTGTTAACTACTGACTTTAAAATGCGGTACCAGACTTGACAGGAGAGGGTCTACCGCTCACTTTTTGGCAGACACATAATAATAAGTGGATTTGCAGTATTTCCAAGTCTGGCAAAAAAAGGGAGCGGTACACCTGTACCTGCAAGACTCGTAATACCAGCGGGCGTTAAAAGCAGCGTTAGGACTGGCCAACGCTGCTTTTTAAGCCTAACGCCAAACTCGTAATCTAGCCCCGAGTTTTTGTGTGCTAGTACATGTAGTCCCCCATCGAAATCAATGGAGAAAATAATAATGTGGAAAAAAACTAACACCCAAGATTGCGAAAACGCCATCACATTTTCGCATTTATGGAAGCAAATGGAGTTAAAAAATTGTTGAAAAAAACCCAAGCACCCATCAAGCTTACAACATAGAATATTCGCATTAATAAACGTGAAATATTTACAGTAAATACATAGTTAAAATCTTTATTAAATATGAATATTGCATTAATATGTTTTATCATGTTTTTAGTTATCTACTTAATGGCAAAGGGATATAATGCACTTTTATATATATATATATATATGTCTATATATGTCTATATATGTATATATATATATATATATATATATATATATATATATATATATATATATATATTAATGTTTTATATGTGTATATATGACTGTAAATACATATATAGACATATAAATAGATATTTAGCAATGTACATGTATGTGTCAATGTTAAAGCCATTTGACTGCCTTTTTTCTAACATCTGAGATCCAATCTTTGAGTCCCTATAACTTTTTTGTGCAATATTTGTATTACATTTTTTTATAACACAGTGTTAATATGAGTGTAACTGTACTTTGTAATGTATTTTTGAAGTGTTTTGTGCAACTTTTTGTTTCGGAAAACAGTTTACCACAGCTCTGTTTTCGCTCCACTTATAATATCAGCGCAATGAAAATGGCTCACAAAAACATGATTTCGCTAGCGCAAAACCATTTGAGCATCACTTGTTATCTAGCCCATAGTCTTAAGTAATTATCAATTATTTAAAAAAATTATGGTTTAAAGCTAAGCTCATGTAAAGATCAATCTTATTCTTACAACCTCAATGATAAACGAAATTATCAATACCCTTAATCAATTAGTCAATACAAACAATTTTATACTTAAATTAATGGCTGATCACATAAGGCTAGATTACAAGTGACACACTAACTGTTGCATACATGCGATAAGGGGGTTTATCGCGGCTATTATGAGTTGAAAGTAAATGCGTTTGGTCACAAGCAATTGAACTTAAAGCATGTCGGGTTATCGGGACTTTAAAGCTCTGGTGAACTGTTACACTCGACTAAAAAGATGCACAAAAACCATCAAAATAACACTGTCTGATAAAAAATAGTTACAAAAAATTGCAATAAAAAGTTATAAGGGCTCAAAGATTTGAAGTCTCAGGTGTTAGAAAAGAGGCTGAAATGGGCTATAATATAAAGATACAAAGATATACATGTCTTAATATGTATGTATATATATATATATATATATATAAATATATATAGATATATGTTTATATGCGCTAACTGTTGCGCGCAAGCGATATCAGGTTTATTGTGCTTGTTTGCGCACATCGGAAGTAAAGTGTATATTACAGGTTGAAAGTAAACGCGATTGAGCACAATTAAATTTAAGAATAGCGCAACATCAGAGATCTGGTTAACTGTTACGCTAAAAAAAAGTGTCATAAAATACATCACAAATACGTTTAAAAGTACAGATACACTCATAATAACATTTAAATAAAATTGTTAAAAAAAATATTGCATATACAATTTATAAAGGCTCAAAGATATGAGGTCTCAGGTGTTAGGTGCTAAACATTTTTTAATAAAAAAGTAAAACATACTTAATTTTTGGGGCAAATGAGGCACTTTTTGAAAATTAACCAGAGATCTGATCTCTGGTTAATTTTCGTAGTGCTAATTTCTATCGCAAGCTCACGGTAGCAATAGCCAGCCACTTATAATGGCTGGTTATTTATCACGCGCCCGCAAATGGGCAAATTTGACCATTTGCAGGTGTTCAATAAATTAGCGCTCTACTTGTAATGAAGCCTAAAGATGGCATAGAGGCAATTTGAGAATGTTTAGAAAAGGATAAAGATATGAGAAAAGAACAAAGAGAATTCATCATAGACTATTATTTATATTTTAACTAATTAGTTCTGTTTTGAAAATACATTTTATAAACAAATATATGGGACAGCAATGGGAACTAGGCTCACCCCTAGTTATGCAAATTTATTTATGGGCCGATGGGAAGATAACCTAAACTTATTTAAGAGATATATAGATGATATATTTATAGTGGGGAAAGAAACTAGGGAATCATTTGACAAATTATTTCTACAGATGAACCAAAATAATTTAAAACTGAAATTTACTAGTGAAATGTACAAAGAAAAGATCAACAATTTAGATTTATGTATATACAAACACAGATTCAACAAATTGAGGTGTGGAATATAATATATGTACTCTTTTCCATTGTGGATATTTATCCTCTTAATAAATAAAAGACTTATTCATAAAACAGGACATTAAAGGGATACGAAACCCAAATTTTTTTTTCATGATTCAGATAGAGCATGCAATTTTAAGCAACTTTCTAATTAACTTCTATTATCATTTTCTTTGTTCTCTTGCTATCTTTATTTGAAAAGCAGGAATGTGAAGCTTAGGAGCCGGCCCATTTTTAGTTCAGCATCCTGGATAGTGTTTGCTTATTGGTCACTACATTTAGCCACCAATCAGCAAGCACTACCCAGGTGCTGAACCAAAAATGGGCCGGCTCCTAAGCTTCACATTCCTGCTTTTCAAATGAAGATAGCATGAGAAAGAAGAAATATTGATAATAGGAGTAAATTAGAAAGTTGCTTAAAATTGCTGCTCTGTCTGAATCATGAAAGAAAAAATGTGGGTTTAGTGTCCCTTTAAGAAAAAGTGAAAAGGAGAATAATTCTCATCTAAATTTATGAAAGAACTTGTTTTATGATTTTGCATTTAATAGTTAATGTTCATCCTTGATTTATTCTATTTTAGAAAATTTTAAACACCATACTTAAGTCTGTGCTTTAATATATGTATAATATAGATTTAATTTAATTTATTTTTTGTAACTAATATTCAGTCTATCAAAACTTCTAGTGAAGTAGTGCACACACAGATTGTTCTTTCTAGAATAGAAAGATTGACAGGCAGACAGGCAGACAAACAGACATACAGACAGAAAGATAGATACAAATACTTTAGAGATTTAGAGAGATATATACAGACAGACAAATATATATATATATATATATATATATATATATATACTGTATATACGATAGATAGATAGAGATATATACAGAAAGATACAGATATATAGATAGATAGATAGATAGATAGATAGATAGATAGATAGATGGATCAATAGCTAGATAGATGATATATAGATGGATAGATACGAATAGATAGATATATAGATAGATACAAATAGATAGATAACTAGATACAGATACTTTAGAGAGATGGTTACAGACAGATATATAGATAGATAATAGATAGATAGAAAGATAGATAAAGATAGATAAAAGATAGACATAATAGATAGAAAAATAGATAAGGCAGATAAAGATAGATAGATAGATGGATGAATGATAGATAGATAGATAGATAGATAGATAGATAGATAGATATAATAGATAGAAAGATAGATAATGTAGATAAAGATAGATAGATAGATAGATGGATGAATGATAGATAGATAGATAGATAGATAGACATAATAGATAGAAAGATAGTTAATGTAGATAAAGATAGATAGATAGTAACAGTTTTAGGGGCAGATTTATTAATGTCTGTCCGACATTATACGCTGTAGCGTTCTGGTGAACTGCTTGTGCAATGCTGCTCCCTGCAGATTGGCCGCTAGCAGGAGGTGTCAATCAACCCGTTCGTATACGATCAGGCGGATTGATGCCCACAGCCTCAGAGGCAGCGGACCAGTTAAGAAACAGCTGTCTTAAAACTGCTGCTTCATAACTGCTGTCTCCGGCGAGCCTGAAGGCTCGTGCGGAAACAGGGGCATCAGGGGCCATTCGGCCCTTGATAAATCGACCCCTAATCTTGTTAATGAATCAACTTTTGTGTGGCATACATTCTTTCCTTTGTATTCCCGTTAAAGTTGACACACATTTTTCACACAAATACAATAGAATTCAGAAAAATTGTTGTTAGCATGGGTTGCGGTAATCAATATCGTGCTTACGCTAGCTTGTGTGCATCTTACAAGTTTAAAGTAAATACGTTCACTTGAGAGCAAACTAAATATGTGTGGTGGAATTCAATAAAAATGTGCACCAAACATAACATAAATACATTAAAATTAAGGGTTACAGTCATATATATATACTGTCTAATAAAAATGATTTAAATACATATTAATAACAAAAATTCATAAGGTTTAAAAGGTATATGTTACATTAAAAGGTGTTTGAATGGAAAGGGCTATATTCTATATATATATATATATATATATATATATATATATATATATATATATAAAGTAAAAAAAGGGAGTCACCATTTGCATGTCTTACCCAGAATCCTTTGCTGCATTGGAAACAGAGGTTTTCTGTGGAAAAGCAAGCCTTCTGACTTGTCTAGATTTGTTAATGAGTTACTCTCTCTCTCTCTCTCTCTCTCTCTCTCTCTCTCTCTCTCTCTCTCTCTCTCTCTCTCTCTATATATATATATATATATATATATATATATATATATATATATATATATATATATATATATATATGTATGTATGTGGGTATATATATATATATATATATATATATATATATGTCCCTTAAAATATATGTGCATATATGAGTATATTTAAGTAAATTTATGTATTTACATATGTATATACATACATATATACACATATAAACACATATTCACATGTATATATATGTTTACACATATATATTCACTTTGGAGCCCTTTCCACTCAAATGCCTTAAAACAAGAAAAAACATTTTAATTCAATTATATTTTATGTCTTTTACTGTATATTTACTGTAAATTTTTTACATACCAATATTCTTCACATAGTAGAAAATGTTCTTTCGATTTTTAAATATATATTCCTATATATATATCTATACTTGTATATATTCATTTAGATATATATATATATATATACACACACACACACAAAATATTCTGTATGAAGAACACTGGAATGTAAAATATTTATAACCACCTTCGAGTTTAGCGCAGTCGCGATATCCGAAGTCCTGAAGTTAGCGTGCGTTGGGTTTCTCTCACCTACAAGCAATTTACTTTCAACTTGTAATATGCACGCTAACCTGCCCACGTTAAAAGTTTACTTCGAGCAGTAATTGCGCGCAAACAAAAGCGCTAAATAGCGCATTATTTGTAATCTTTTCCTATATAATATTTGTTTTGTTTTTCAAAATTTTAAATATATAGTCACCTTCTTTATGTACTGGACTTATTTATAAACTTAATTAAGCTTCCAAGGATTCTGAGTCATAAAAGCATCATTCCTTTATTTCTCCCATGTGGGATTTCTGCTTCTGACTCCTTACATAAAGCAGATAGTGACCACGTCTTCAGACAGTGACATCAGAACTGCTACACAAGACTAGACTAGGCTACGTCCTTAAAGGTTTCCCCCAGCCATTATTAGGCAATGACTGAATTATGCGAAAGGGAAAACACTTAAACAGATGGGAGAGAATTAAATAAACGGAAACATGTCCAACTTTACAGTATTTGACATTTACTTTAACAGTAATCAACAGGCGTAATAGAAACTTTTAGTAAAATGCTAGGCCCCTTACAAAATATGTATCATGAAAGTACCATACACTGAATGAATGGAATTATTTGTATAAAGGTAATTAACTAAGTCACAAGTCAAATTCTATCTATCTATCTATCTATCTATCTATCTATCATCTACCTACCTATCTTTAATCTATCTATCATCTATCTATCTATCTATCTATCTATCTATCTATCTATAATCTACCTACCTATCTTTAATCTATCTATCTATCTATCTATCTATCTATCTATCTATTTACCTATTAATCATCTATCTATCTACCTACCTACCTACCTATCTTTCATCTATCTGTTTATCTATTTACCTATTTATCATCTATCTATGTATCTATGTATGCATCTATCTATCTATAATCTATCTATCTGTATCTATTTATCTGTATCTATCTATCTATCTATCTATCTATCTATCTATCTATCTATCTATCTATCTATCTATCTATCTATCTATCTATCATCTATCTATCTGTGTAGATGAATAGTTATTTATCATGGCTAGAGATTGGCACTTTGTGGGCAATAATAAATCTTTCTGTCTGACCACCATGTTTGAATTGACAATTTGCCATTTGGTGATTCTCCTATCAATAATCACTTTGTTTTTGCTGTCAAAGTTTATATTGCAAACCTCTTTCTTAGTGACCCTCTTGCAGGAATCCAAGGGAACTCCTTGACAGTCAGGAGTAAGAAGCACATTTTATCATTTTATTAATAGTCAATGTGGAAGACTCAGAGAATGGTCAGAAGACTTTCTGATTGAGAAACAAGAACTTATTCTATATAATGTACTAGGTAGTATAACTATAAATGCCAACTAAACTTATTTACAATACCGTTCTGGTCTTAATCCTAATCTTAATTTGTCTCAAGGTGTTATTATTTTTATTATTATCATTTATTTGCATAGACATTCTGTAGTGCTGGAGTTGCCTTGGCGTCAATTTCTGTTACTGTCAGATTCATGAATGTTTTTTTATATATTTTATATGTTTTGGCATATTGTGGCATATGCTGCATTTACATTAGATTGGCTGAAATATAAAATAATATTTCATTTAGTGAACTTGCATCTGTGAATCTTCTGCCGTTTATAGATTACAGTGAATAATACAGTGGATCATATTTTGGGCATATTATGTGCAGTCTACAGTGCTGTTCTGGGATGGAAACCATCTGTACTACCTTAACCTGAATAGTTCATTTCCTCTGCTTCAAAGTGTCCCTGGATTTTTTTCTTTTACATTTTGGTAATTATAATGTTAAGATAATAACCTAAAAAAATACAAAGTTACCTGATACTATGGAATTGAATGGATGTGGCAGTGAGCTGAAAATGTTTGTACAGAATGATGCAATACTATTAAACTAATAAATAAATTATTGGTCAAATATGGCTGCTGTTTTTTAGGTCTAAGAAGAGTAATCTCCCTTTTTGTCTGTATCAAATGTACAGGGAAACAAACTAAAACTTGAATCATTCAAATAGAGCATATAATATTAAAAATATTCCAATTTACTTCTGTTATAATTTTTTCTCTTTCTTTTGGTCTCCTTTGTTAGGGTTAGGGTTACCCTAGCCATAACCCCTAACCCTAAACCCTAACCCCAACCCTAAACCCCTAACCCTAAACCATAACCCTAAACCCTAACCCACTAACCCTAGCCCTAAACCTCTAAGCCTAAACCCTAAACCCCTAACCCCTAAACCTAACCTCTAAACCTATTCCAACCCTTACCCTAACCCCTAACCCTAACCCCAAACCCCTAACCCTAAACCCATTCCATATATGTCATCATAATGAGGTATACTCAAGAGTGTACTTGTGTCTTGGGCACCATGTTTAATATTATATCACAAACATTGCTGCAAGCCAGCTGCCATATAGTGCTGTAGTCATATGCCCACTCTTGAGACACGAACCTATTAGCAGACATCAGAATATCCCAAGACTTTAATGAACATATTTCTTTTTACTGATTATTAAAATTCAGTTACTGAAAGAATTTACTTTATTCATTTATTTTGAATCATAAATATAACACAAACATTTCTAGGAATGAGGAAGAATATTTAAACTTGAGATATGTTTACTTCAGAGTTTGTTGTTCAGATAAAAGTCAAGGATTGTATCTGTTCTTGATTTGAAAGCTTTAGTTTTCTTGAAAACAGCAAAACTGTTAGTCTTAAAGTGAAATTACAGTCAAACATTTTCTGTTGTGCATTTAAAATAGCTTCTCAAAAATATTTTACAGTATACTATTTAAATGATTACTTATATTCTCTATATAAACATATTGTGGTAATAGGAAAACTTCAGTAAAAGATTCTATAGTACATGTTAAAATGGTCTGCACTCCTCCTCTTACAGAGGGTGAAGAGATTATTTGCATTAATAAAAATAAAATTTGGTAAGTATGTTGGTATAGATAATATTCATCCAAGGGTTTTAAAGGAATAGTTTAGTTCAAATTAAACTTTCACGATTCAGATAGAGCATGCAATTTTAAGCAACGTTCTAATTTACTTCTTTTATACGTTTTTCTTCATTCTCTTGGTTTCTTTGAAAAAGCAAGAATGTAAGCTTAGGAGTCAGACTATTTCTCTTGTTAAGTGTGTTCAGTCCACGGGTCATCCATTACTTATGGGATATATTCTCCTTCCCAACAGGAAGTTGCAAGAGGATCACCCAAGCAGAGCTGCTATATAGCTCCTCCCCTCACATGTCATATCCAGTCATTCTCTTGCAACCCTCAACAAAGAAGGAGGTCGCGAGAGGAGCTGGAGTTTTTTACTTAATTATTCTTCAATCAAAAGTTTGTTATTTTAAATGGCACCGGAGTGTGCTGTTTTTCTATCTCAGGCAGTATTTGGAAGAAGAATCTGCCTGCGTTTTTTTATGATCTTAGCAGACGTAACTAAGATCCACTGGCTGTTCTCGATATTCTGAGGAGTGGGGTAACTTCAGATAATGGGAATAGCATGCGGGGTCCCCCGCAAATGAGGTATGTGCAGTATAATATTTTCTGGGAATGGAATTGACTAAGAAAACACTGCTGTTACCCGTATGATGTAAGTACAGCCTTAAATGCAGTAGTAGCGACTGGTATCAGGCTGATAAATGTATGCGCAGTTGAGTTATTTTCTAGGGACTAGAATTTGACTGAGAAAATACTGTTAATACTGAAATAATGCTTAAGCCTCTATCTGCAGTAGAAGCGACTGGTAGCAGGCTTAGTGATAACTTTGCATGACATTGAAAAAGTTTGTTTTTAAAACGTTTACTGGCATGTTATTCGTTTTGTGAGGTACTTTGGTGATAAATCTTTTTGGGCATGATTTTTTTTTCCACATGGCTAACGTATTTTTCTGCATAGAAACCGTTATATCAGGTCTCCCACTGTTGTAATATGAGTGGGAGGGGCCTTTTTTAGCGCCTTGTTGCCCAGTTAAAATTCTAGCACAGTCTTCCTGCTTCTTCCTCCTTGATCCAGGATGTCTCTAGAGAGCTCAGGGGTCTTCAAAATTCATTTTTGAGGGAGGTAATCAGTCACAGCAGACCTGTGACAGTGTGTTTGACTGTGATAAAAGCGTTAAATCTTAATTTGATTATCCGTTTTTGGGTATTGAGGGGTTAATCATTCTTTTGCTAATGGGTGCAATCCTCTGCTATTTAATACATTTACTGTTAAAAATTGTTGACTATAACTGAATTAGTTCATTGTTATTCAACTGTGTTTTTGAAAAGCGCTGCAGCGTTTTTTATATTGCTTGTAAACTTATTGAAAGTGATTTCCAAGCTTGCTAGCTTCATTGATAGTCTGTTTAAACATGTCTGATACAGAGGAATCTGATTGTTCATTATGTTTAAAAGCCGATGTGGAGCCCAATAGAAATATGTGTACCAATTGTATTGATATTACTTTAAATAAAAGTCAGTCCTTACCAATAAAAAAATTATCACCAGACAACGAGGGGGAAGTTATGCCGTCTAACTCTCCTCACGTGTCAGTACCTTCGTCTCCCGCTCGGGAGGTGCATGAGATTGAGGCGCCAAGTACATCAAGGCCCTTACAAATCACTTTACATGATATGGCTAATGTTATGAAAGAAGTATTATACAATATGCCCGAATTAAGAGGCAAGCGCGATAGCTCTGGGTTAAGGACAGAGCGCACCGATGACACGAGAGCCATGTCTGATACTGCGTCACAATTTGCAGAACATGAGGACGGAGAGCTTCATTCTGTGGGTGACGGTTCTGATTCGGGGAGACCGGATTCAGAAATTTCAAATTTTAAATTTAAGCTTAAGAACCTCCGCGTGTTGCTAGGGGAGGTGTTAGCGGCTCTGAATGATTGTGACACGGTGGCAATCCCAGAGAAATTATGTAGGCTGGATAAATACTATGCGGTACCGGTGTATACTGACGTTTTTCCTATACCAAAAAGGCTTACAGAGATTATTAGCAAGGAGTGGGATAGACCCGGTGTGCCTTTTTCCCCTCCTCCGATATTTAGAAAAATGTTTCCTATAGACACCACCACACGAGACTTATGGCAGACGGTCCCTAAGGTGAAGGGAGTAGTTTCTACTTTAGCCAAGCGTACCACTATCCCGGTGGAGGATAGCTGTGCTTTCTCAGATCCAATGGATAAAAAATTAGAGGGTTACCTTAAGAAAATGTTTGTTCAACAAGGTTTTATATTACAGCCTCTTGCATGCATTGCGCCTGTCACTGCTGCAGCGGCATTCTGGTTTGAGTCTCTGGAAGAGGCGATTCGCACAGCACCATTGGATGAGACTTTGAGCAAGCTTAGAACACTTAAGCTGGCTAATGCGTTTGTTTCGGATGCCGTAGTGCATTTAACCAAACTTACGGCTAAGAATTCCGGATTCGCCATACAGGCACGCAGAGCGCTATGGCTTAAATCCTGGTCAGCAGATGTAACTTCTAAGTCTAAACTACTGAACATTCCTTTCAAAGGGCAGACCTTATTCGGGCCCGGCTTGAAGGAAATTATTGCTGACATTACTGGAGGTAAGGGCCACACCCTTCCTCAGGACAGGGCCAAATCAAAGGCCAAACAGTCTAATTTTCGTGCCTTTCGTAATTTCAAGGCAGGAGCAGCATCAGCTTCCTCCGCTCCAAAACAGGAAGGAGCTACTGCTCATTACAGACAGGGTTGGAAAGGCAACCAGTCATGGAACAAGGGCAAGCAGGCCAGAAAGCCTACTCCCGCCCCTAAGACAGCATGAAGACAGGGCCCCCTTTCCGGAGACGGATCTAGTGGGGGGCAGACTTTCTCTCTTCGCCCAGGCTTGGGCAAGGGATGTACAGGATCCCTGGACGTTGGAGATTATATCTCAGGGATACCTTCTGGATTTCAAAACGTCTCCTCCACAAGAGAGGTTTCATCTGTCAAGGTTATCAACAAACCTAGTAAAGAAAGAGGCATTTCTACAATGTGTACAAGACCTCTTAGTGATGGGAGTGATCCACCCAGTTCCGCGAACGGAACAAGGGCAAGGGTTTTACTCAAATCTGTTTGTGGTTCCCAAAAAAGAGGGAACCTTCAGACCAATCTTAGACTTAAAAATCTTAAACAAATTCCTAAGGGTTCCATCGTTCAAGATGGAAACCATTCGGACCATCCTACCCATGATCCAAGAGGGTCAATATATGACCACAGTGGACTTAAAGGATGCCTACCTTCACATACCGATTCACAAACATCATTATCGGTACCTAAGGTTTGCCTTTCTAGACAGGCATTACCAGTTTGTAGTTCTTCCCTTCGGGTTAGCTACGGCCCCGAGAATTTTTACAAAGGTTCTGGGCTCACTTCTGGCGGTACTAAGACCACGAGGCATAGCGGTGGCTCCGTACCTAGACGACATTCTGATACAAGCGTCAAGTTTTCAAAATGCAAAGTCTCATACAGAGATAGTTCTAGCATTTCTGAGGTCGCATGGGTGGAAAGTGAACGTGGAAAAGAGTTCTCTGTTACCACTCACAAGGGTTCCTTTTCTAGGGACTCTTATAGATTCTGTAGAAATGAAGATTTACCTGACGGAGTCCAGGTTATCAAAGATTCTCAATGCTTGCCGTGTCCTTCACTCCATTACAAGCCCATCAGTAGCTCAGTGCATGGAAGTAATCGGCTTAATGGTCGCGGCAATGGACATAGTGCCATTTGCCCGCCTGCATCTCAGACCACTGCAACTATGCATGCTAAGTCAGTGGAATGGGGATTACTCAGATCTGTCCCCTTTGCTAAATCTGGACCAGGAGACCAGAGATTCTCTTCTCTGGTGGTTGTCACTGGTTCATCTGTCCGAAGAAATGACCTTTCGCAGACCAGACTGGACGATGCCAGCCTACTAGGCTGGGGAGCAGTCTGGAACTCCCTGAAGGCTCAGGGATCGTGGACTCAGGAGGAGAAACTCCTCCCAATAAACATTCTAGAATTAAGAGCAATATTCAATGCTCTTCTAGCTTGGCCTCAGTTAGCAACACTGAGGTTCATCAGATTTCAGTCGGACAACATCACGACTGTGGCTTACATCAATCATCAAGGGGGAACCAGGAGTTCCCTAGCGATGGTGGAAGTCTCGAAGATAATTCGCTGGGCAGAGTCTCACTCTTGCCACCTGTCAGCGATCTACATCCCAGGTGTGGAGAACTGAGAGGCGGATTTTCTAAGTCGCCAGACTTTTCATCCGGGGGAGTGGGAACTTCACCCGGAGGTATTTGCTCAACTAATTCGTCGTTGGGGCAAACCGGATCTGGATCTCATGGCATCTCGCCAAAACGCCAAGCTTCCTTGTTACGGATCCAGGTCCAGGGACCCGAGAGCGTTGCTGGTAGATGCACTAGCAGCCCCTTGGGTTTTCAACATAGCTTATGTGTTTCCACCTTTTCCGTTGCTACCTCGACTGATTGCCAGGATCAAACAGGAGAGAGCATCAGTGATTCTGATAGCGCCTGCGTGGCCACGCAGGACCTGGTATGCAGACCTAGTGGACATGTCGTCCTGTCCACCATGGTCTCTACCCCTGAGGCAGGACCTTCTAATTCAGGGTCCTTTCAACCATCCAAACCTAATTTCTCTGAGGCTGACTGCTTGGAAATTGAACGCTTGATTCTATCAAAGCGTGGGTTTTCGGATTCGGTTATTGATACATTAATACAGGCTCGGAAACCTGTTACCAGAAAAATTTACCATAAGATATGGCGTAAATATTTATATTGGTGTGAATCCAAGAGTTACTCATGGAGTAAGGTTAGGATTCCTAGGAAATTGTCCTTTCTACAAGAGGGTTTAGAAAAGGGCTTATCCGCTAGTTCACTAAAGGGACAGATTTCTGCTCTGTCTATTCTTTTTCACAAGCGTCTGGCAGAGAATCCAGACGTCCAGGCCTTTTGTCAGGCTTTGGCTAGAATTAAGCCTGTGTTTAAAACTGTTGCTCCTCCTTGGAGCTTAAACTTGGTTCTTAAAGTTCTTCAGGGTGTTCCGTTTGAACCCCTTCATTCCATTGATATTAAACTTTTATCTTGGAAAGTTCTGTTTTTGATGGCTATTTCCTCGGCTCGGAGAGTCTCTGAGTTATCTGCCTTACATTGTGATTCCCCTTATCTGATCTTTCATTCAGACAAGGTTGTCCTGCGTACTAAAACTGGGTTTTTACCTAAGGTAGTTTCTAACAGGAATATCAATCAAGAAATTGTTGTTCCATCTTTATGTCCTAATCCTTCTTCAAAGAAGGAACGTCTTTTGCATAATCTAGACTTGGTCCGTGCCCTGAAGTTCTACTTACAGGCAACTAAAGATTTTCAACAAACTTCTTCTCTGTTTGTCGTTTACTCTGGACAGAGGAGAGGTCAAAAGGCTTCGGCTACCTCTCTCTCTTTTTGGCTTTGTAGCATAATACGTTTAGCCTATGAGACTGCTGGACAGCAGCCTCCTGAACCAATTACAGCTCATTCCACTAGAGCTGTGGCTTCCACTTGGGCCTTTAAGAATGAGGCCTCTGTTGAACAGATTTGCAAGGCTGCAACTTGGTCTTCACTTCATACTTTTTCCAAATTTTACAAATTTGATACTTTTGCTTCTTCGGAAGCTGTTTTTGGGAGAAAGGTTCTACAGGCAGTGGTTCCTTCTGTTTAAAGTCCCTGCCTTGTCCCTCCCATCATCCGTGTACTTTAGCTTTGGTATTGGTATCCCATAAGTAATGGATGACCCGTGGACTGAACACACTTAACAAGAGAAAACATAATTTATGCTTACCTGATAAATTTATTTCTCTTGTAGTGTGTTCAGTCCACGGCCCGCCCTGTCTTTTTTGAAGCAGGTTCTACATTTTTAAATTATAACTCCAGTCACCACTGCACCCTATAGTTTTCTCCTTTCTCGTCTTGTTTCGGTCGAATGACTGGATATGACATGTGAGGGGAGGAGCTATATAGCAGCTCTGCTTGGGTGATCCTCTTGCAACTTCCTGTTGGGAAGGAGAATATATCCCATAATTAATGGATGACCCATGGACTGAACACACTACAAGAGAAATAAATTTATCAGGTAAGCATAAATTATGTTTTTTTGTTCAGCACCTGGGTGTCTAAATGTAGCCACCAATCTGCAAGCACTACCCAGGTGATGAACCAAATTAGAGATCTGGGAGTTTGACTTCAGTCTTGGGAAAATGTCAGAGTAATCTGGTTCATTTCTTTGATTACATAACTAAAGTGATAGATCAGCAGTAGGTTTTGTTAATCTAGATTTAAAAGGAACAATAAAGGCTAAATTGCAAGTGTTAAAAGTAAACAGCTGCGCTCAGGTGCATACAAAAGTTGTGCTCAACAGCTTAGCATCCCTGAAGACATGGGGTATTTAACATTGCTAGGCTGACATATTGCCGCTTTAAGAAGGAACACATAGGAAAAATACATATGGGAGGGTTCTTATACAAAACCATTTCTTTAAACAGCCCTGAAAACAGCCCTGACATATGTATTTTTCATATGTGTCCCTTTTTAAAGCGGCAATATGGTCAGCCTAAACATTGCACAAGCAGTTCTGGTGAACTGCTTGCGCAATACCGCCCCCTGCAGATTTGCTGCCAATCGTCCGCTAGCAGGGGGTGTCATACACGATCGGGCAGATTGCTGTCCGACGCCTCAGGGGTATAAGTTATGTATATATGTATTTATACTGTATGTGTATATATGTATATATGTGTTTATATGTGCATATATATATATATATATATATGCACATATAAACACATATATACATATATACACATACAGTATAAATACATATCTACATAAATATATACATATAAACACACATATATTTATATAAACCTTTGAGCCCTTTCCATTTGAATACATTTAAACATGAAATATTTTTATTTAATTTTAATAATTTTTATTGTGTTTTGAATAGAAATATTTTACATTCTAATGTTCTTCACATAGAAGAAAATGTTCTTTTTATTTTTGAGTATATATATATATATATATATATATATATATATATATATATTCTCTGTAGATATATTTTTTTATATATATATATATATATATATATATATATATATATATATATATATATATATATATATATATATATATATATATATCAGTAATACTATATGTGTATATATTCATACAGATATATAGGTATAAAGAAATATATATATTTGAAAATAAAAAGAAAATTTTCTTCTATGTGAAGAACATTGGAATGTAACGTATTCACAACTACCTTCAGCTTTAGCGCTGATGGTGTAATGCAATGTCAGTATAGCAAGCAAGCAATAAGTGTTAGTTTTTTTTAAAAGCGCACCCCATTTAAGTCTGTGGGAGAAGATTTCAAGGTTGTAATATCCGAAGTCCTGAAGTTAATGCACATGGGACTTAAAGGGACATTGAACCCAAAAAATTTTCTTTCGTGATTCAGAAAGAGCATGCAATTTTAAACAACTTACTAATTTGCTCCTATTATCAAATTTTCTTCATTCTCTTGGTATCTTTATTTGAAAAGCAAGAATGTAAGTTTAGATGCCGGCCCATTTTTGGTGAACAACCTGGGTTGTCCTTGCTGATTGGACAGCACCAATAAACAAGTGCTGTCCATGGTCTGAACCAAAAATTGGCTGGCTCCTTAGCTTAGATGCCTTCTTTTTCAAATAAAGATAGCAAGAGAAAGAATAAAAATTGATAATAGGAGTAAATTATAAAGTTGCTTAAAATTGTATGCTCTATCTGGATCACAAAATAAAAAAATTGGGTTCAGTGTACCTTTAATGTAAAAGCAAGAACGTCTTCAACAAGCTCAGGTTTATACTATTCAGTATTCAGTCAGTTGATTGATTCTGGTGTCAGCCAATAGTAATTTTCCCTTTCGTTCTTGGCAGTCCAGAACATATTAAAAAATATATTTTGTTCTGCTGCTGCTTGTAGAAGTAACATTAGATACTACATTAACTTTATTTAAGTCTAAGCTGCTGCCCTGAAAACTGCATTCTCATTAACAAATTTTAATTGGAATGACTCTCATAACAAATATCAGAGGAAACACAATCATTTTTGCTTTCATGACGAAACTATTTTTTTGACGCATGAGCACACATTTATCTTGGAAAGCATTAAAGGGGTGAACAATATTGCTTTAACAAACATAAATAAAGAAATAAACAGTTTTCTTTCCCTTTTACATGGACATGAAAACCACAATTTTTCTTTCATGATTCATATACTTTCAAGTTTTCAAATGTTCTCCTATGAATATATTTGCTTTATTCTCCTGGTATCCTTTGTTGAAGGAGCAGCAATACACTATTGGGAGCTAGCTGAGCACATCTGGTGAGTCAATGGCAAGAGGCATTTATGTTCAGCCACAAATCAGCAGCTAGCTCTAAGTAGTGCACTGCTTACCAATATCCTACCTAGGTATGCTTTTAAATAAAGGATACTGATGGAATGGAGCAAATTAAATAATAGAAGTAAATTAGACATTTGTTTAAAACAACACGCTCTATTTGAATCATGAAACAAATGCTGGGGTTCTATTTGTATGTAAAATATCATCTAAAACACTGCATCAGGTAGGTTGTAAAGTACCAATCTCTTTATTTTACTTTGTGCTATGCAAAAAAAAATATTTTTGTTGAGACAGAAAAAAAAAAGCTTTGGTATACAACCAAGAATTTTTAGATTTGGATATTACAAACACTTACATTGTATTCTTAAACAAATCATTCAAGATCTGTGGGTATAACATTTGCAAAGCCAAACAAAGCTCATATTTTTTTTTTTTCTTCTGTAAAAGACCCCAGCTTGGAAGGCAATAAGTATGTTTTTTTTCCTCCACCATCTGGATAGTGTTTGCAGGGTATTGCTTTGGGGAGCTATCCCTATGCTCTGTATAAACTGATGACAACAGACTGAAAGAACAATGCTCCTTTTTGTTCACCAACCTTTCACACAAATAATTTTACTCTGTATTACGCAATATTTGGTAACAGGAAATATTTTAAATCTGTTTCTGCCAGCCTCTTGAAATTATTGCATATATCTAATTTGTTATTTCTCCAGGTCTTGTTGGACATCGGCTGCATTTCATTCAATACAGCCTACTTAACTTTCCAGTTTGTGTCCCTGGAGACAATGTTCATTACAATCATGCTAGTGGATTATGGGGTATAGAAATCTAGTAGCCCTATTAGTCACAGAGAAAACTGCATACTTTGCAGACTGAGATACCTTTTATAGGGCCAACAAAACACATTATACATAGATGTTGTTGTACATGAGATTTAAAGACCACACAAGTCCTCTCTCTACTTGAATGTTACATTGAGTAATGTTGACCTAACCTTAACAAAGTAATTACATTATTTCTGAGAAATTCCATCTTACCCTTGTTGTTTCAAAACAGAACAAGACATTGTAATAGCGCAGAATATCTTTACTCTTGTTCTAAGGTGTTTTTATGTCTCTTTATCCACATAGAGTTGGGAAATATCTCTGACCCGTACAGTTTACAGACAGATTTCAGACTGTAGACCGTATTGTTTGCAGAAAACAAATGTTTCTATAGACACATGTAGCATGAAGTGAAAACATCAATAAACCTGCGCTTGATAATTTGGTGCAAATTAAAGGTCAAAAATAAAATGTGAATTTGGTGCAGTTCAATTCTAAATATTACTATTTTTGCCATATACTTTAATTAGCAAAAATGCTTCTAGTAAAAGTTATGGCTGTTTTTCAGTGGCATACGCACATATCCTTTGAAGGCCTGTGCACCAGTATTCAAACACCACACCTTCTAAGAGAGTCAACGGTGGTCTCAGTGCCAAGAATAAGGACAAACTCAGGCTCCAGAGCATTCGGCCACGCTGCCCCTACTTTCTGGAACTCTTTACCGTGCGCAATCAGAGAGGCACCGTCCTTACAGACTTTTAAAAAAAAAGCTAAAGACCCACCTCTTCCATCAGGCATTCAGTCCGCTTATATGACCTTCAGAAACTCCTAACTTTTATGTCTTATGTTGGTACAGTATATTTGTAAAGTGCTTTGAGTCTCACAGGGAGAAAAGCGCTATATAAATCACAAATTATTATTATATAAATTATATTGCATAACACAAATTGTGTCTTCAGAAGCAATACACTCTACTGGTGCACAAACCCTCGCAGCATATGTGTGTATGCTGACCAAACAGTAAAAACTTTTACTAGACGCATTTTTGCTAATGAACGTATTTTGTAAAAAAAAATGCAGCATTTAAATATGTTAAAATAACCACCATGAAAACTCACATCTAATTGCACCATCTTTGTACTTATAACTTACTTAAAGACTCTTCTCAACACTCTTTGTTCCCACACCTTAAAGTGCCATAAAACATGTTGAGATCTGTCCATATCCTAAAAGGGCTAATTAAGTAAAAATAGTTTGCATAAAAAAAAATGTTTAAAATTGCTGGCAAGTATTTTAAAATACTTTACAAAAATAAGCGCAAATACTTAAATAGCCATGCTGTCTGGAGCAGTCTACGCCACCCCCCTTATCAGTGTTTAGATACAGGCATTGTATTTCAACTGAGTTTATAGCTTCGAGGCATGCTCCAGCAGATAATCCCTGTTCACTTTTGCATTCTACCAAAACACCAATAGATATAGATACAGCCATAGAAGGAAATGTGTGGGGGGAGTTAGAGCTTAATAATTCAGAAACTTAAAAGAAAGGATTAATGGCGACTCACTGCAGTATAGATTTGCAGGTAAAAGTAGTTAAAGTACATATTATTATATTTTGTCTCTATCCCAACTTGTTTTATGTCCCTTTAAAGGGACATAATACTCATATTCTAAATCACTTGAAAGTGATACAGCATAACTGTAAAAAGCTGAAAGGAAAATATCACCTGAACATCTCTATGTAAAAAAAGGAATACATTTTACCTCACAATTCCCTCAGCTCACCAGAGTAAGTGTTCTGTAAAAATCTATACTTCAGTTACTGCCCAGCTGCAAGTAAAAAAAAATGAAGTAAGAAATGAACAGCAACCAATCAGCATCAGCAGTGCTGAGGTCATGAACTCTTTTACTGTAAACTCATAAGATTTTATACTAAACTTCCTTAAACTGAATAGGAAAATAACATGAATGTGCATGAGGCATGCTCTCTTGCAAGTCCCGGGATAGGCATACTGATTTGCTGCTTAAAGCTCTATCCAATGGGGTGTGAATACTTAGGACATTTTGTTGTAAAATATCTTTCTTTTTTACATAGAGATGTTCAGTTGATATTTTCTAGTCAGCTTTTTACATCAATGCTGCATCAGTTTCAAGTATCTCAACATTTGGGTATCATGTCCCTTTAAGTAGCAGAGCACCATGATGTTTGTGGTCTAAAATACAAAGGAGGACACAGGTATCAGCTCTTCCTGCAGCAGCAGTTCCTCAGCCGCGCAACCTGTACCAATGGTTGGGAAGAATTTTCTATACACTATTGGAGATTCTTTATCAGCCATTCTACCTTGTCTAACATCTCCACTGACACCAATATCACCAATAATCATGTTAGTGTATGGCACCCATTGACTATACTGCACATATCTCTCATTTATTAGTACCTCCGGTAACAAATTGGTTCACATGATAGCACCAGCCCTGATACAGCCTAGGCATAGAAAGGACAATGAGCTTCTGTTTGCAGAGGCAGCCCTCAAAACAAAACCACACCTAAGTGAGGAAATGTTACCACAAAAATGTTGACTTTTGTAGTAGAAATTATGAAATGTCCCAATTTGAAATGTATTAGAAAGGTTGTCAAACAAGGGGTTAACTTGGTTCCTCAATGGTGACACAGCAGGGAGGGTGATGTAGGAATTCCCCAGAACTAAACAGTAAAGGTTCAGCAGCGGGGGATGTGTATGACAGTAACCTAAAGACCCACCGTCCGGCCAAAGAACATGCCCCCTTCATATCATCTACTCTCCAGTGTTGCACAGGAATTTGTCTTCCAGTAATGGCTGTCAGTGTGTAAAAAAACAATACAGAGATGATCATAATCTTGCTCTAATTTTTCGAACATAACATTTGCTGAATTTCTCCCGGTATGTCAGTGTGTTTTGTCACAGTGATCACAATCCTAAAATGCTTCTGCTGTTAATACCCTTGAAGCTTAAAGGGACATGAAACCCACATTTTTTCTTTCATGATTTAGAAAGAGAATGCAATTGTAAACATCTTTCTAATTCACTTCTATTATCTCATTTGCTTTATTCTCTTAATATTCTTGGCTGAAAAGCATATCTAGATATGCTCGGTAGCTGCTGATTGGTTGCGGCACATAGAAGCCTCGTGTGATTGGCTCACCCATGTGCATTGCTTTTTCTTTAACTAAGGATATCTAAAAAATAAAGCAAAATAAATTATAGAAGTAAATTGTAATGTTGTTTAAATTAATATTCTCTATCTGAATCATGAAAGAAAGATTTTGGGTTCAGTGGTCCTTTAAAGTAATTACCTTCTGAAAACAACATAAATTTGTCATTATTCTTCCAATTTCATAATCCTAAAACCAAATGCAGAGGCTAAATGACAACAAATGGTGGTTTTGTGGGTTTAGGGATTGTGGAGTCTGTATTAATGCTGCTTAATTACTTTTTATACTGTGTAGTGTGTGAAGTTAAACAATTGTGCTTCAAAAACATAGAAAGATGTGTGGATGTCTCTATAAGGGATATATAGGGGCATTATCTATACAGTGTGTTTGTTGTGTTATTGATTTGGCTAATTTTTATTAGTATAAAATTGCTTATTATTAATGATTTAACTTTTAATTGAGCAGGTAGCATTTATGTCTGTTTGGTGACGTTCCTTCCTAATGTCGCTAAATGTGTATTTTGCTCATGAACAAAACTAATGTTCCATTTAAAAACTTTTTGGGGTGTTTTCTGAAGTTAATCAAATCCTTTTAACTGTGTAATTTGATATATGAAAATGACCCATAAATGACTTGTAAAGTATCAAGAATTTGGATTATGATTAGTATAAAACCATTTTTCACCAAACCGATAATGAAAAAAGTGCTCCAGATAAACAATAGAAATGTTTGATTGTGATTGCATCAACATTCTGATAATTATCACATGATAGACTGGGTTTTATAACTAGCAAATCAAGTGTCAACATTTAGAATAAACCAGCAATGAACACAGATTTAAAGAGCATATTGTCAGGCAGTTACCCACCATCCCCCATGGTATTATTAACTTGTTACCAATGACAAGAGGAATGATATGTGCAGCCACCAATCAGCAGATATCTCCCAGTAGTGCATTGCTAATGCTAAACCTACCTAGGTATGCTTTTCAACAAAGGATACCAACAGAATGAAGCACCTTAGATAATAAAAGTAACTTGGAAAGTTGTTTAAACGTTTGCTAAAGGGATCTTACATAAGATATGGGCTTTCTTTAGTATAAAATCCATCATTTACTTTTTTCATCTTTTTTAATGAGAATTTACCTTGTCCCACGTCCTTCCATTCATCCACCCTTCTGTTTTCCCCATTAGTGATGAACATAGCTTGTTCGAGTTCGCAACGGCGGGCGAACATATGCGATGTTTGATCCGCCCCCTATTCATCATCATTGCCTAAACTTTGAGCCTGTATCTCACAGTCAGCAGGCACATTCCAGCCAAACAGCAGCAGACCCTCCCTCCCTCCCAGACCCTTACACCTCATGGACAGCAGCCATTTTAGATTCATTTGGAAGTTGCATTTCTAGTGAGAGGAGGGACAGTGAAGCTGCTGCTAATTTAATAGGGAACTCGATAGTTAGGCTAGTGTATTCAGTGTCCACTACAGTCCTACATCAGTCATTTTTTTTGGGTTTTTTTCTTTGTAATCTAATAGCAGTTGCCTGCCTGCCACTGCCAGCCTGTGTGTGAGGCTCACAGCATATACTTTGCCTACTTGCTCAGTGCCACCACTCATATCTGGTATAACAGTAGTGTAAATTTAAAAAAAAAAAAAACTTTTACATCAGTTTGCTAGTGTAATCTAATAGCAGTTGCATGCCTGCCACTGCCAGCCTGTGTGTCAGGCTCACAGCATATACTGTGCCTACTTGCTCAGTGCCACCACTCATATCTGGTGTAACATTAGTGTAAATTTAAAAAAAAAAAAACTTTTACACCAGTCTGCTAGTGCAATCTAATTTCAGTTGCCAGGCCAGCCTGCCACTGCCAGCCTGTGTGTCAGGCTCACAGCATATACTGTGCCTACTTGCTCAGTGCCACCACTCATATCTGGTGTAACATTAGTGTAAATTAAAAAAAAAAATACACAGTCTGCTAGTGTAATCTAATTTCAGTTGCCAGGCCAGCCTGCCACTGCCAGCCTGTGTGTCAGGCTCACAGCATATACTGTGCCTACTTGCTCAGTGCCACCACTCATATCTGGTGTAACATTAGTGTAAATTAAAAAAAAAAAACTTTTTACATCAGTCTGCTAGTGTAATCTAATTTCAGTTGCCAGGCCAGCCTGCCACTGCCAGCCTGTGTGTCAGGCTCACAGCATAAACTTTGCCTACTTGCTCAGTGCCACCACTCATATCTGGTGTAAAAGTAGTGTAAATTAAAAAAAAACTTTTACATCAGTTTGCTAGTGTAATCTAATAGCAGTTGCCTGCCTGCCACTGCCAGCCTGTGTGTCAGGCTCACAGCATATACTGTGCCTACTTGCTCAGTGCCACCACTCATATCTGGTGTAACATTAGTGTAAATTTAAAAAAAAAAAAACTTTTACATCAGTCTGCTAGTGTAATCTAATTTCAGTTGCCAGGCCAGCCTGCCACTGCCAGCCTCTGTGCCAGGCTCACAGCATATACTGTGCCTACTTGCTCAGTGCCACCACTCATATCTGGTGTAATATTAGTGTAAATTTAAAAAAAAAACTTTTACACAGTCTGCTAGTGTAATCTAATTTCAGTTGCCAGGCCAGCCTGCCACTGCCAGACTGCGTGTCAGGCTCACATCATATACTGTGCCTACTTGCTCAGTGCCACCACTCATATCTGGTGTAACAGTAGTGTAAATTTAAAAAAAAAATGTACATCAGTCTGCTAGTGTAATCTAATTTCAGTTGCCAGGCCAGCCTGCCACTGCCAGCCTGTGTGTCAGGCTCACAGCATATACTGTGCCTACTTGCTCAGTGCCACCACTTATATCTGGTGTAACATTAGTGTAAATTAAAAAAAAAAACTTTTTACATCAGTCTGCTAGTGTAATCTAATTTCAGTTGCTAGGCCAGCCTGCCACTGCCAGCCTGTGTGTCAGGCTCACAGCATATACTGTGCCTACTTGCTCAGTGCCACCACTCATATCTGGTGTAACATTAGTGTAAATTAAAAAAAAAAACGTTGACATCAGTTTGCTAGTGTAATCTAATAGCAGTTGCCTGCCTGCCACTGCCAGCCTGTGTGTCAGGCTCACAGCATACACTGTGCCTACTTGCTCAGTGCCACCACTCCTATCTGGTGTAACATTAGTGTAAATTTAAAAAAAACAAAAACTTTTACATCAGTCTGCTAGTGTAATCTAATTTCAGTTGCCAGGCCAGCCTGCCACTGCCAGCCTCTGTGTCAGGCTCACAGCATATACTGTGCCTACTTGCTCAGTGCCACCACTCATATCTGGTGTAATATTAGTGTAAATTAAAAAAAAAACCTTTTACACAGTCTGCTAGTGTAATCTAATTTCAGTTGCCAGGCCAGCCTGCCACTGCCAGCCTGTGTGTCAGGCTCACAGCATATACTGTGCCTACTTGCTCAGTGCCACCACTCATATCTGGTGTAACATTAGTGTAAATTAAAAAAAAAAAAACTTTTACATTAGTCTGCTAGTGTAATCTAATTTCAGTTGCCAGGCCAGCCTGCCACTGCCAGCCTGTGTGTCAGGCTCACAGCATATACTTTGCCTACTTGCTCAGTGTCACCACTCATATCTGGTGTAACAGTAGTGTAAATTTTTTAATTTTTTTTTTACATCAGTTTGCTAGTGTAATCTAATAGCAGTTGCCTGCCTGCCACTGCCAGCCTGTGTGTCAGGCTCACAACATATACTGTGCCTACTTGCTCAGTGCCACCACTCATATCTGGTGTAACAGTAGTGTAAATTAAAAAAAAAAAAACTTTTACACAGTCTGCTATTGTAATCTAATT
This sequence comes from Bombina bombina, assembly GCF_027579735.1. Classification (NCBI taxonomy): domain Eukaryota; kingdom Metazoa; phylum Chordata; class Amphibia; order Anura; family Bombinatoridae; genus Bombina; species Bombina bombina. The sequence goes on from NC_069505.1 coordinate 187,433,590, forward strand.
TCAGTTGCTAGGCCAGCCTGCCACTGCCAGCCTGTGTGTCAGGCTCACAGCACATACTGTGCCTACTTGCTCAGTGCCACCACCAGTCATATCTGGTGTAACAGTAGTGTAAATTAAAAAAAAAAAACTTTTACATCAGTCTGCTAGTGTAATCTAATTTCAGTTGCCAGGCCAGCCTGCCACTGCCAGCCTGTGTGTCAGGCTCACAGCATATACTGTGCCTACTTGCTCAGTGCCACCACTTATATCTGGTGTAACATTAGTGTAAATTTAAAAAAAAAAACTTTTACACAGTCTGCTAGTGTAATCTAATTTCAGTTGCTAGGCCAGCCTGCCACTGCCAGCCTGTGTGTCAGGCTCACAGCATATACTGTGCCTACTTGCTCACTGCCACCACCAGTCATATCTGGTGTAACAGTAGTGTAAATTTTTTTAAAAAAACAACTTTTACATCAGTCTGCTAGTGTAATCTAATTTCAGTTGCCAGGCCAGCCTGCCACTGCCAGCCTGTGTGTCAGGCTCACAGCATATACTGTGCCTACTTGCTCAGTGCCACCACTCATATCTGGCTGGTGTAACAGTAGTGTAAATTTTAAAAAAAAACCTTTTACATCAGTCTGCTAGTGTAATCTAATAGCAGTTGCCTGCCTGCCACTGCCAGCCTGTGTGTCAGGCTCACAGCATATACTGTGCCTACTTGCTCAGTGCCACCACTCATATCTGGTGTAACATTAGTGTCAATTTAAAAGAATTTTTTTTTTATATCAGTCTGCTAGTGTAATCTAATTTCAGTTGTCAGGCCAGCCTGCCACTGCCAGCCTGTGTGTCAGAATCACAGCATATACTATGCCTTCTTTCTCAGTGCCACCACCAGTCATATCTGGTGTAACAGTAGTGTAAATTTTTTTTAAAAAAACTTTTACATCAGTCTGCTAGTGTAATCTAATTGCAGTTGCCAGGGCAGCCATAGGGCACGTAACAGGGATTAAACTGATAAGAATAGTACTAGTTAACACACCACTCCTATCTGGTGGCACGCGCAGTGCCCCAAATTGGAACTTGGAAGTAGGAGGACCGACCAAGCATCTCATCTCTGTGTGATTCCTGTTCTTGTAGGACAGTTAATGGGTCAGTCATGTTGCACAGCTCCACAATGTGATAAATCTTCCTGGTTAGCTCGTCATTCTCTTTTTCCCAGCTGCTGGATCAGATCAGAGATTGTGAGTAAAACCTGCTCCTGCTGCCGGGTGATCTCACTCAGGACTCGCTTCTCTAGGTCTTCCAGCTGTTTCCTGATGTCCCTAATCAGGGCAGTGAGTCTCTCTGTTACACCAGCTGCTTTCTCTTGCACCCCTCTCCTGTGCTTATGGAGACTCTGGAATCTTTTCTCAGTCTCCTCTCTCTTTGTGGTCAGTTTCTGCAGAACATTTCTCAGTTTCTTTTTCTTCTTCTCAGAAGCCTCATTCAGCAGCTCGACCTGGTGTCCCCTGTGCTCTCCGGCCAGGGAGCAAGACACACAGATACAGGCAGCATCCTCAGTGCAGTAATATAATAAGAGCATCTTGTGGGTGGAGCATTTTCTGCTACCCCAGGAAGTGATTGCACGCGCAGTGACATCAGTGAGGACAAGGAAGGGACATGGCTAGCTTGGTATCCAACCTTGTGCAAATGGGGAGTTTGCGGTTGTGCAAATGGACTGTTTGCGGTTGTTTGCGGTGCGTTAAACGGTGAGTTTGGTCTGTCACTGTGAAGTGGGCGTAACCCTTACACTACCTGAACGATACAACATCATACCTGATGTTTTAAAGCACGTTATTCCAAACAATTTAGGAATTTTAGGTGATTTATGCCCTTTATGGATTAAAAACAGACTCTGCATCAACTATGTAATTTTCCATGGGAGTTTTGCCATGGATCCCCCCCCCCGGCATGCCACAGTCCAGGTGTTAGTCCCCTTGAAACAACTTTTCCATCACTTTTGTGGCCAGAAAGAGTCCCTGTGGGTTTTAAAATCCGCCTGCCTATTTAAGTCAATGGCGGTTCACCCGGTTCGCCCGTTCGCAAACTTTTGTGGAAGTTCGCGTTCTCTGTTCGCGAACGCAAAATTTTAGGTTCGCGACATCACTATTCCCCATACCTCACTCCCTCACCTTCTTTCTTCTTCTCCCATACTTACCCCCTTATCTCTTACTGCAGAGAGGCTGTTTTAATCCTCACATTCTCCATAGGTCTCTCTTGCCACTAGCCTTATCGCTTAGATTTATTTTGCTACCCTTCTTCCAGCATGATCGCCGTTTTACTCTCGTACTATTTACTCACTCTAAAACATTTAAAATGTATTAAACTAGAAACTGTGACACAGATTTCTGGGAGCTATAATTACTAATTATGTGACTATGGGTTGGGGTAGATATCCTAGGGATAGTGACCTCCACATCAAACATATCTGATAATGGTTGAATGGATAGTTTACAAGTTACAACCATAAGGTCACAGCAGTAAGATATGGCTAATATAATAGGAGATAAAGCCTTCAGGGCACTATAGCAAGCAATGTCAGGATACTATTAGCAGGTAATAGCCAGCAAGCCGTGACAATGACAGGAAGGACCCAGTAGTAAGTAATGGCCAGTATTGTGCATCTTCCTGACAGACCACCATCTCAGGAAGGACAGAAAATGTTGGTGAGTGTGATGTCTTCCAGGGTACAGTAAACAATGTCTGTCTATGTCAGATAGCCATGAGCCATCTTTCACTGGACCAATCTTTACTTTTGTCTGCCCTCACTAATGAGATTTACAAAAAAACATAATTTACATCTGGGATTGCCATGCCTCTTGTTACGTGGGGGTTTGCCTGGTATTTTATGGCTGGGCAATCTTTCTAAAGTAGTACCTACTAACCTCATATGCTACAGCAAACTTTATTTCTGTGACAGGCACATTTTAGGCTAAAATAGGCTGCAACTGGGTTGGTGACTCGCCACCGAACAAGCTATTGTTTTGTTTTTTTTGCTTGTTCCCTGGTTGAACACATCTCTCTTGTTTAGTCTGTTGGAACTCTGCCAGCCCTGACCAGAAAGTCTGATCTCATCTCTGTTGCAGGACACAAACACCACAGCTTGCAATGCTTTTAACATGTCCTCAACCCTGAGGGTTTGATTCAACTGCTGAACTCTAGCAGTGTGCAAAACAACAGCACCACCCACTCATCTTCTCAGATCAAGGGGATACATGTTCTTAGCAAAATATCTATTGAGATCCAAACAATATTAATAAAACAGAATTATTAAGATGCTTTGATGCCATTAAGAAACTTCCAAAATCAAGCTGCACATTATTGCCAGAAATAGTAATTCATTGAAGGCTATGAATACAATATGAAATGATATAATAAAAAAAACAAGGTAAATATACCCCTATATATAATAAACAAGGAGAGTGAATGATATATGGCTCAAAAAGAACAGTTCCCAAATTAAGCACTTCCTGTTGGTAGATCGATAGCCAAAGTTCCACTTGTCTTAAAACCGTGCTGTCTGTACGTGAATCCCTGGTGCCGCTTATGTTCTCAAAGTGTCATTGATAGCACTCATAAGAACATTTAATGATCTAAAGAAAAAAGCACAAATCGCATCCACAATGTACAGCAACGTCCAATTTATTCCAATATAGCACACAAACATATACACTTAACATGACATTACAGCATAAGTCAGATACCTCATCCATTAAACTTGATGACATGGGTAGATTTGCAGAACGTAAGTTATTATAGCTATACTAGAAAATTATTCCAACTTCTTCTTAAATTACCAATGCACATCAGAATTAAAAAAATGTAGCATACAAAAGAGTTTGTTCACTGTATCATTTCCTACAATCATTATTTTGAACTATTTTTCCAGTTTTCTGCTAACATCTATCTTCCTCTCACTTTTTTATACCACTCTCCTTACTATCCTAATATTATTACATTTAATCTTATTTACCAGAATTATTTGTGTACTTCCTACCAATAGAAACATACATTTATAGAGTAGATAAGAACCATAGGCCAAACAAGTCTGCCCATATTTCCCAAATAATCTAAGCTTAAACAGTATATATGATAGCCTAATGCTTATTTAAGTATTGTTAGTACATATGATAGCCTCATGCTTATCCCAAGAATTAATAAGTACATAGGATAGCCTTATACTTATCCAAGGCTTAAGTTATACGTAGGATAGCCTTATACTTATCACACCCATTAATAAGTATGTAGGATAGCCTTATGCTTGTCCCACGCATTAATAAGTATGTAGGATAGCTTTATGCTTATCACACGCATTAATAAGTATGTAGGATAGCCTTATGCTTGTCCCACACATTAATAAGTATGTAGGATAGCCTTATGCTTATCCCACACATTAATTAGTATGTAGGATAGCCTTATGCTTATTCCATGCATAAATTAGTATGAAGGGTAGCCTTATGTTTATCTCAGGCATTAATTAGTACGTAGTATAGACTCATGTTTATTTCAGACATTAACTAGTGCGTAGTATATAGTTTTATGCTTATCCCAGGTATTAATTAGTATGTAGGATAGTCTTATGTTTATCTCAGACATTAAATAGTACGTAGTATAGCTTTATGTTTATCTCAAGCATTATTTAGTACATAGTATGTTGTTTTATACTTATCCCAGGCATTAATTAGTATGTAGGATAGTCTTATGCTTATCCCAGGCATTAATTAGTACATAGGATAGCCTTATGCTTATCCCAGGCATTAATTAGTACATAGGGTAGTCTTATGCTTATGCCAGGCATTAATTAGTACATAGGATAGCCCTGTGCTTATCCCAGGCATTAATTAGTATGTAGAATAGCCTTATGCTTAATTAGTATGTAGAATAGCCTTATACTTATCCCAGGCATTAATTAGTATGTAGGATAGCCTTATTCTTATCCCAGATATTAATTAGTACATAAGATAGCCTTATGCTTATCCAGACAGTAATTAGTACATAGGATAGCCTTATGTTTATCACAGGCCTTAATTTGTACGTAGGATAGCCGTAAGGTTCATCCCACGCATTAATTAGTATGTAGGATAGCCTTATGCTTATCCCACGCATTAATTAGTATGTAGGATAGCCTTATGCTTATCCCACGCATAAATTAGTATGTAGGATAGCCTTATGCATCCCTCGAGAATAAAGTAGTGATATATGGAAGATTCATAGATGACTTTATCCTTATCTATAAAGACAACCAAGAATTGTCTATTGAAGAAATCATAGAACAACAATTTAAGCCTAACTTTCATGTCCAAGTCAAGTAATACATCAATAGATTTCTAAGACATGAGACTGGACCATGATTCTGAGGATAAAATTATAACAAGTATCTATAGAAAAGCGTTGTCCAGGAATGCTATCCTAAGGGAAGACTCTAGTCATGCCCCACATATGCGTAAAGGCATTCATAAGGGTCAATATTTGCGAATTCAGAGGAATTGCACCACTTTGAATCTATACAATAAGCAAGCAAACAAACTGACAAACAGATTAATCACAAGAGGATACAATAAGAACATATTACACAACATAAAATATCAAGTAGCAAGACTAGATAGACAATATAAAAGCCCAAAATAACATGAAAAATAATACAGAAACTGGTGAAATAATCAAAGAACAGATATATTTTACGGCAAAGTATAGTAATCAATTCTACACTATCTCTAACATTATTAAGAAATACTTTCCGGTTTTAAATGGTGAAACCTCTTTAAGAAACAAATTTGAAAACGGTATAAAATATGTGGCCAAAGGGGTGGCAACTATCCGTGACATGGTCACTAAAAAATTTAATAAAAGAGCAGATACCACTACCAATTGCCTGTCATCCATTAAAGGCAACTACAGATGTGGACAAATTATTATTATTATTATTCTTTATTTATAAAGCGCCAACAGATTCTGCAGCGCTGCCCATGGGTACAAGAATAGAAGTACAATGGAAAAACAGTACAATAAAATACAAAATTTTACAGTCAAATACAGGGGGAATTGAGGGCCCTATTCCCGTGGGAACTTACAATCTAGATGGGTAGGAGGATAGGAAACAGGAGGTGGGGACTATGTAGAAGCTGTCTATACACCAAGAAAAGCCTGGCATTTAGTTCTACCCAAACAAATGAAATATATCACATTAGACAGAGAATTAATTGCACATTTAAACATATAATATACCGTATCACATGTAAACAATGTTTAAAACAATACACAGGTATAACAACTTGTCCATTGAAGAACAGAATTAGAGAACTTCTCAATTCAATAGAAGAAGAAATACCCAGGCCCCCTGTAGCTAAACACATTCATTTACATGAACAAGGTATATCCAATTTCTCTTTCACAGCCATAGAACACATAGAAAAAGACCCATTAGGAGGTGATCGTCTAAAGAAGCTTCTCAAAAGATAAGTATACTGGATTTTCACATTACAAACCAGAACTAAAGGTATTAATAAAATATATGATGTTAACTTATTTAGAGTAAATCATATAATATGTGATTGCTTCATCTAGACTAGAAGCAGAGGCTTATAATGCTCATCATAGAATGGATACTGAAGTTCTTAGAATATGATACCAGTCTCTAACATACAAAACAGTTTGACATATAGAAGAGATGTAACAAAGTGCTTAAACTTATGAATTTCCATACTTATATTCTGTTTTTTACCAAAACTATTGTCACAATACTTTGTACATGCTAATATAGGAAATTACACATTGGATAATGTCTAAGGTAAGTTATTTTATTTCAGCAAATTTAAGCCTAAGTCTAACAGAATCTACCCATCTCTCAACTCATAGGGAACATAGAGAACATTGATATGAACACAACAAGGTCTATACCACCTAACATGTATCCCCTTCTCTCGAAGAGAACTACAAAATCAGGAGTTGATAGAGGAATTTAATAGGATGAATTCCTAGAAAAGACAAAGATAAATGAGTACTCATATAGTTTTGATATATAGAGGATTGCAAATTATTAACCTTAAAACATACAAGGGAGATTACATGAATCTCTAGGTCTTCTTCTTTTTTTTCTTTTTTTCCTCTTTCTCCTTCTTTGAAAATTCACAATTACCTAGATTACAAGTTTTGGATTTGGGTTTTAACGCTGAAAAAATGGTAATTTCTGCGTTAAAACAGCACCGCAGCCATTACAAGTCTTGTCGGTATAGCTGTACCGCAAGCCTTTTAGCCTGTAAAGCAACGTCAGTCCCGCACTCGTAAAAATTACGTTTTTTCATGGGACTTCCATAGCGCTGCCATTACGAGATTTGCAGTGAGGCTAAAAAGCTTGCGTTACAGCCTATACCGACAAGTTCCGTTTCGCAATCTGAGACCAGTAGTAATGAGTTTTACACTACAAAACTGTTACATAAAACACATAACTAAAGTGTTACAAAGTGCACTTAACACCCATAAACTACCTATTAACCCCTAAACAGAGGCCATCCCACATCTCAAATACTATATTAAACTTATTAACCCCCAATCTGCCCCTCCTGACATCGCCGCCAATAATACAATTTATTAACTCCTATTCCGCCGCTCCCCAACATCACCACCACTATGATAAAGTTATTAACCCCTATTCCCCAGAACCCCAACATCACCCACACTATAATAAAGATATTAACCCCTATTCCGCCGCTCCCCGACACCGCCGCCACTATAATAAACCTATTAACCCCTAACCCGCAAGCCCCCCACAACGAAATATACTAAATTAAACTATTAACCCCTAAACTTGAAGCCCCCACAACAAAATATACTAAATTAAACTATTAAACCCTAAGCCGAAAGCCCCCACATTGCAATAAACTAATTTAAACTAGTAATCCCTAAACCTAACGCCCCTCTAACTTTAAATTAAAATTACAATTTCTCTTAAATTAAATTAAAACTTACCTGTCAAATTAAAAAAAAACTAAGCTTAAACTAACAATTAAAGTAATATAACTATTAAACTAAAATTAAACTAACTACCAATTAAAGAAAACTAAAATACACATTAAAAAAATCCTAACACTACTATAAAAAATACTAAATATCTAATTATGAAAAATAAAAAATAGTAAATTACAAAAAATAACAAACACTAAATTACGAAAAATAACAAACAAAATTATATATATAAAAAAAAAGAATTACACCAAATCTAATAGCCCTATAAAATAAAAAAGCCCCCCCAAAATAAAAAAAATAATAAAAGGGCCTTTTGTAGGGCATTGCCCTAAAGAAATCAGCTCTTTTACCGGTTCAAAAAAAAAAGACCCCCAACAGTAAAACCCACCACCAAACCAACCCCCCAAAATAAAAAACCTAACTCTAGCAAAAATCTAAGTTACCCATTGCCCTGAAAAGGGCATTTGTATGGGCATTGCCCTGAAAAGGGCATTTGTATGGGCATTGCCCTGAAAAGGGCATTCAGCTCTTTTACATTGCCATGAAAAGGGCATTTAGCTCTTTTTTTTTTTTTAAATAATTTTTTATTGAGGTTTTGCATAAGTAATAAAAGCATACAGCAACTCTCATAACCGAAATAACACAGTGTACATAAAATACAATACAAGAATAATAGCAAGAAACAAAATGATTGCTAACATTTGATTTCTGAAACCTCTATTTTATATTTTATTTGAAGCTTTCATGCATGACTATTTTGCAGGTCACTGAAGGACCCAATTAGACAGGTAAGACTGGTGAGCTATGATAGTCATCTTAAAAACCTTTAATTGGTATATAAGTAGAAAAATATGAGCGTATATGAGTTTCATTAAGTGTTGGCTTGAAATTCAGCGGGTAAGCACCGCTCAGGTAACCAACACTATATGAAATATTGGAACCCCTTCAAATGTCACATGAGGTAGGAGGCCTGTGGTGGAGTCTGGCAATAGATGTATTAATATAAAACCATACATAAACATGTGCATAAGCGCACATGTACCAAAGAGCACTCTCCTATATAGTCTCAAACAATATAGTATCAGTAATTTATAATATTTAAAATACCGATATATCTGTAATACCTAAAACCTCTGCTTTCCCCAAATGTAATAACCCACAAGAGAAAATTGTGACATTAGACAACTCCATAATACATGAGAATACACAAGTTTGCATAGAACTCTATTGTTACACAGTGTCAAACAGATACCAATACTCAGTAGCGCTGGACACTGATTATTTGGGAAGTTTTAGAAAGTAGAAGTGTAAGGGAAACAGAGCTCTATTTCAATCACGTTGCTCTTAATGATGGTAAAGATGACCAATAAATCTATATAATTCCAATACTATTGTCTTGGTTATTCTTAATCATTTGGAATCTGAAGTATATGCATGTGAGACATATAGACAGCGATATGGTTGACTTCTAATATATAGGCTCTATATAATATAAGTAGTGGGAGTATCGGGAGCCTTATATTGCAGTTACCAAAACATTCCTCTTAGTGTAACATATGAATAGGCAGTACTGGATCTATACGAAGGGATGAGTGTTTAACTGTGCGTGACATACAGAGAACAGGTATGTAGTGAATCTAGAGTACCTGTCGCCAGCAAGATTGTTATTAACAAGGGCCCAGATGTCTGCAACAGGGGCATAGAAAAGGTACAACACATCTAGTGGCATATGAAATGTTAAAAGGTACCCTTAAATAAAAAAATAATAAAAAAAAACTGAATATGGGCGAGAACTTACAATAATAGCCATCAGCATGTATGGATATATATATAAAAAACCTTTCCCACCTAATCCAGATATTTACAGTACCGATAAAAGGTAATACTTAGCACAGCTGCCTGGTTAGGGTAGATCAGAGAGCTCCCTCCTGTAGACACTCACACACGCAGGTAAAATTGTAACACAAGATGTTGATTTATACATAAAAATACAAGGAGATATAGCAGGGTCTGATGATATACTTAGCTAGACAGGTACATATGCCAAAAATCACATATTAGATAGCTGTAATGTCAGACAGCAGTGTACGGTCATTGAGGCTAGTCCCAGGGGTGAGTACTTGAGAGCATGTAGTCTATTAAAAATTATTCCAAACTGAGACTTATCTAACTTATTGTTCAAAAGTATGATGTAAAGACATAAATGAAAAGTGAGAGGGTAACTTGTGGTAGGCCATCTTCCATTACCCTTAGTTTCTTGCGTGGTTAACCTATTCCAGCACGGCTTGACAATAAAAAGAAGGCTAAATAAACTTTGGGAGCGTCTTTGAAATAGCAAATAGCATGTAGGCTCTGCCAGCTCAGACCATCCGTTAGATCCTGTGCATGGATGGATAAGCAGCTCAAGGATACTCCTTCTCTGAGGGCAGAGTGGGTAACTACGCTCTCAGTATCAGTCTTAGAGGGCTGAAGCAGAGGCCCCACACTGGGGTGAGAGCAGAAGGCTGAATGTGAGATCGGGGTATTCAGGAGCACTCCGACACTTGTCTCCTTAGCCGTAGCATACAGCGCAGTGATCCGTTGTCGTAGCGATCTCATGCTGCATAGCAAAATGGCGTCCATCTTTTTCCCGGGGGCCGGCCGCATCCCCCATTAAAGATGCCATGGTAAGGGATCTAGGCTTTTCTGCAGTATGTGGCGATCCACAAGCTGGTGCATCCATCTCCTGCCGCTGGTAAAAGGTTGCCGTATCTGCTCTTTGCTGACCAAAGTGTGCTGTAATATCTTCTGCTCCAGACTCCGTTTCTGTTATTTCTTGAAGTGGGTGTCTTATGAGGGACATGAGGGTTTCAAACTGCCTGCTCATCTTTTGGCCTAGGTTGGTTAGCAGTTGGTGTATATCGTCACCGGCTTCCTCCATCTTCAATTTAACAGCGGGTATATGATATAGTAAAGTTAAAAGCTTTTCACCCAGAGAACTGGGGGGGGGGGGGGTTATTGACAAATAGTATGAGGGCTACAACCGAAGTCTTAAGCTTTCCACATTAGGGCTCCCTGTAGAGTTAAATATGTAATATTTATGTCCAACGGTACAGCATTTTCTGCTACAGATTGTACTCCTTAGTTATAATAGCAATGCCGCAGAAATGGCAATATAATTTGCAAAATAGTCATATTATTTGCAGAGCTACTAAATTTCACGTCTTAGTATGGCTGCTGCCTAGCCACGCCCCATCGCATTTAGCTCTTTTAATAAAATCCCAAACTAAAAAAAACCCACCCATAAAGGTCTGCCTGGATGAAGATGGAGCCGCCAGGATGAAGATCGTTCAAGTGGGACTTCATTAACTTTGAGTATTTAAAGAGGGTAGTGTTAGGTTTTTTAAGTTTTTTGGGGTGGTTTTTTTTTAGATTAGAGTGGGCACTCTTAAAAAAGCTGAATGCCCTTTTAAGGACAGCAAAAGAGCTGAATGCCCTTTTCAGGGCAATGCCCATACAAATGCCCTTTACCAGGCAATGGGTATATTAGGTTTTTTAGATAGTTTTTTTTTATTTTGTGGGTTTGGGGGATGGGGGTTTGTAATGTTAGTGGGTCTTTGTATTGTTTTTTTAGGTAAAAGAGTTATTTAACTTAGGGCAATGCCCTACAAAAAGGCCCTTTTAGGGGCTATTGGTAGTTTATTCTAGATTAGCTTTCTTTTACTTTGGGGTTGGCTTTTTTCAAACGGGTATTAGAATAGGAATAATTTTATTATTTTGGATAATTTGTTTGTTATTTTGTGTAATGTTTTTTTTTTTCGTTTTGGGGTGGGTTTTTATTTTTAAATTAGGGGTTGGGCATTTAATAAAAGAGCTGAATGCCCTTTTAAGGGCAGGAAAAAGGGCTGAATGCCCTTTTAAGGGCAACGCCCATACAAATGCCCTTTTCAGGGCAATGGGTAGGTTAGGTTTTACTTTATTTTTATTTTTTGTGTTTGGGGATGGGGGTTTGTATACTGTTTGGGGTGTTTGTTTTTCTTTTGTAGAAAAATAGTTGATTTCTTTACGGCAATGCCCTACAAAAGGCCCTTTTAAGGGCCCACAAAAAAGCCCTTTTAAGGGCCCTTGGTAGTTTATTATAGATTAGGTTTTTTTATTTTGGGCTGTTTTTTTTATTTTTTTTAAAAGGTTATTAGAATAGGAATATTTTTTATTATTTTGGATAATTTTGTTTGTTATTTTTTGTAATGGTAGTTTTTTTTATTTTTTTGTAATTTTAGTGTTTGTTATTTTTGCAAAGTTAGGTATTAGTGTAAGGTAGCGTAGATTTTATTTCACAGGTAAGTTTGTATTTATTTTAACTAGGTAGTTAGTAAATAGTTAATGACTATTTACTAACTAGTCTACCTAGTTAAAATAAATACAAACTTGCCTGTAAAATAAAAATAAACCCTAAGCTAGATACAATGTAACTATTAGTTATATTGTAGCTATCTTAGGGTTTATTTTATAGGTAAGTATTTAGTTTTAAATAGGAATAATTTAGTTAATGATAGGAATTTTATTTAGATTTATTTAAATTATATTTAAGTTAGGGGTATTAGGGTTAGACTTAGGTTTAGGGGTTAATAAATGTAGAATAGTAGCGGCGACGTTGGGGACATCAGATTAGGGGTTAATAAATGTAGGTAGTTTGCGGCGACTTTGGGGGAGGGAGATTAGGGGTTAATAAATACAATGTAGGTGTCGGCGATGTTGGAGGCAGCAGATTAGGGGTTAATAAATATAATGTGGGTGGCAGCGATGTCCAGAGCAGCAGATTAGGGGTTAATAAGTATAATGTAGGTGTTGGCGATGTCGGGGGCGTCAGATTAGGGGTTAATAAGTGTAAGATTAGGGGTGTTTAGACTCAGGGTTCATGTTAGGGTGTTAGGTGTAAACATAAATTTAGTTTCCCCATAGGAATCCATGGGGTTGCGTTACTGAACTAAACGCTGCTTTTTTACAGGTGTTAGACTTTTTTTCAGCCGGCTCTCCCCGTTGATGTCTATGGGGAAATCGTGCACGAGCACGTTACACCAGCTCACCGCTGACTTAAGCAGCGCTGGTATTGGAGTGCGGTATGGAGCTCAATTTTGCTCTACACTAATTTCTTGCCTTTTAATGCTGGGTTTATAAAAACATGTAATACCAGCGCTGTATGTAAGTGAGCGGTGAGAATAAAGTGCAAGTTAGCAGCGCACCCCTCTTACCGCAAAACTCGTAATCTGGCCGAAATTTACCTGTGAAATAAAAATAAAAGCTAAGCTAGCTACAATGTAACTATAAGTTATATTATAGCTAGCTTAGGTTTTATTTCACAGGTAAGTTTGTTTTTAGTTTTAAATAGATATACTTTAGTTAATAATTGTAACTTTAATTTAGCTCTATTTTAAGTATGTTAAAATTAGGGGGTGTTAGGTTTAGGGATAGGGTTACGGTTAGGGTTACGTTAGGGTTAGGTTTAGGGGTTAATAGTTTAATTTAGGTTGTTGTGATGTGTGGGGCTGGCGGTTTAGGGGTTAATAGGTTTATTTAGTGGTAGTGATGTAGGAGGCCAGAGGTTTAGGGGTTAATAGCTTTATTTAGTGTCGGCGAGCAGCAGAATAGGGGTTAATAGATTTATTATAGTGTGGGCGATTTTGGGGTGTGGGGGAATAGGGGTTAATAACTTTAGTATAGTGGCGGAGATATCGGGAGTGGCAGATTAGGGGTTAATAGATTTATTTAGGTGGCAGCGTAATCAGGAGCGGCAGATTAGGGGTTAATAACATTATGTAGGTGTTGGTGATGTCGGGGGCAGCAGATTAGGGGTATTTAGATGTGGGGTTTATGTCAGGGTGTTAGGTTTAAACGTTACTTTTTTTCCCCCGTAGACATCAATGGGGCTGCGTTATGGAGCTTTTCATTCCACAATCGCAGGTGTTAGGTTTTTTTCTAACCCACGCTCCCCATTGATGTCTATGGGGAAAGCGTGCATGAGCACGTCAAAACAGCGCTTCTATTTTGTGCGGTATGGAGCTCAACGCAACCATATCGCACACACAAGCCGGCTGTTACAAAACTTGTAATGGCTGCGCTATAGAGGGTGAAATAACGCAACTTTTGTTGCGTTCGTTAAATTCGCTATAGCGCGCATAACTCGTAAACTACCAGATTGTTTTTATCTGATGATAGTATATTTGCTCATAGATATAGATGTATTATAATTTTACTAATTTGAAGGTATAGATATTAGTAAGTTCATCTATTCACTAATTTTTTTCAGGAAACAATTATTTTAACACAATTTTTCTCTTTCATATCTCTATTCTCATGCCGATGCAACGTCATACATTTTATATAATGGAGTTTATTTTTACAGTTCCTTTGTATGCTTAGTATCATTCTCCAACTCTGAGGTTCATGTTAGAATTTATGTTGTTTTTCATCAGTAGATCTCTATCGTTATTATAGTAGATCTAAGTAGTTCTTTAGTGTTTTTGTTTGATACACAATCACTGAGTTTGTTTTGTTTTATTATTTTTTTACTATCTCAATATTATCATCATCATTAGCAGCCCATCTCCTCCACTGGAGCCAAATGATCAATTTAGATATATAAATACATACATTGATAATGTAAATATAGTTAAGGTATATCAATCTAGCTGTATATCTAAAGTTTTACAAATCAGATCCAATAGCCTATCAGACAAGTAACCATCAATAATGTAACTGTCACCAATTGGCTGAAACATGCTATTTAAAGCTCCAGTGCAGGTGAGGGTATTGTCTATGATGAAGCGCATGTACGCATGCGTGAAACGCGTCAGACAAAAGGAACACCTTAATGTACCTTAAGGCCCGGATCCAATAAATATATGGACATATACTTTGGGACTCAGCGTCCTCCTTTCCTCATCTCATAGCCTTATACTTAACTCAGGAATGAATTAGTACATAGAATGGCCTTATCCTTATCCCATGTACTCTTGTATTTAACCACAGTGTTTGTCTTTACCCCCTTTAATGGAAGTATTTTCCTTTAATTAACTACCCTTTATGTGAAGAGGTTTTTTTTTACAAATTACTCCTGAACCTACTACACTTTAACTTGAGATCATGACCCCTTGTTCTGGTGTAGCTGTTTTGTGGAAAATACTCACAGCCTCAGCTTTATTAAGCCTTTAAATATACTTGAAGGTTCCTATCATATCATCTCTCTGGTTTCTTTCCTCTAATCGTATATGTTTAGATCATTAAACCTTTCCTTGTAATTTGCTCATTTACAGGTGCACGTTAAATAACTGGTCATTACAAGTGGCTGCTTAATGCTACCACAAGCTCGTGGTAACAATTAGCGTTCTGAAAATTAACCCCCTCCACTTGTAATCTTATCCTTTATTGAGTTGGTGTTGCAAAGAACAAAATTAATTATTTTGCATACAAAAACAAACCTAAATAAGCAATTTCTCATACATTGCAGCTGATATAACAAGTCATTTAAAGCAAATTATGGAAAAAAATATTTTACAGTTCACTGTCGCTTTAAGGACCAGGGTAATTTGCACAGCTGACATATATTTGCATGATACAAACTTCCTGATTGGTTCAGGAGGTTGTAAGCATCACACAATGTGACAGCTAATTGGCTCTCTGCACTTACACGCAGGGGCCTAACTATCAAGCTCTGAAAGGAGCTTGATGGACCATGTTTCTGGCAAGTCTTCAGACTCACCAGAAAGAGCAGTTACGAAGCAGCAGTCACAAAGACCGCTGCTCCATAACCTGTCCGCCTGCTCTGAGCAGGCGGACAGGAATCGCAAGTATTCAACCCGATCGAGTACGATCAGGTTGATTGACACCTCCCTGCTGGCGGCCCATTGGCCGCGAGTCTGCAGGGGGCGGCGTTGCACCAGCAGCTCTTGTGAGCTGCTGGTGCAATGTTAAATGCGGAGAGCGTATTGCTCTCCGCATTCAGCGATGTCTTGCGGACCTGATCCGCACTGTCGGATCAGGTCCGCAAGACATTTCTTAAATATGACTCTATGACCCAAGATGTGGAAAGTCTGAGGAGCAAACAGATCTTTAGACCATGTTGGTTCTCAAAGCCCAAGTGCGTTTAATGTGTTTACAAGTCCAGATGGTCCTTAACCAGTTCCTGCACTTTGCACATTTTTACTTCCTCTTAAGCTCTCATCCTTTTATAGAACATCATGTGAATTAAATAACTATAAAACACCCAATCACTGATCAATCAATAGTAGTTAAAGGGTTAACTGTCAGATGGACCCCAGCAACCTTCACACTCATATAATTATTGTGCTTCACTGTAAATATTTTTTAATAACATTGAGGTTATCACATATTAGACACTGTACATGTAACAACCAGCCTCTTGTTCTGTTTGGGTTTTCAGTATATTATTTCATTTGATTTAATAGACATATTCTAATTACACATCACTTTCACCCAATCTGATTGCACTGATCGTGCAGCTGCTCTTTCATGTGACTATGCACCTGTGGGATTTTTACAGTAGGGCAGTTTTTCATAAAAAGATATATAATGTAACCTTGTGCGGTAAAAAAAGAAACAACCTTTTAATACTAATACAGATGGCCTGCAGACTATATATAGATATGTGCATACTGATATGGGAATTTAATACTTAAAGGGACACTAAACCCACAATTTTTCTTTCATGATTCAGGTAGAGATTACAATTTTAAACAACATTCCAATTTACTTCTATTATCTAATTAGCTTCATTCTTTAGATATACTTTGTTGAAGAAATAGTAATGCACATGGGAGAGCCAATCACACGAGGCATCTATGTGCAGCACCCAATCAGCAGCTACTGAGCCTATCTAGATATGCTTTTTTTTTTAGCAAATAATATCAATAGATTGAAGCAAATTAGACAATAGAAGTAAATTAGACAGTTGCTTAAAATTGCATGCTCTATCTGAATCATGAAAGAAAAAAATGTGGGTTTATGCCCCTTTAACACTGAAAGGGATATGAAACCCAAAAAAGTTTTTCTGTGATTAAGACAGAATTGAAAACGTTTGCTATTTACTTCTATTATAAAATTTGAAGAGATACCTAGGTAGGCACCTGGAGCACTACATGACAGGAATAGTGCTGCTATCTAGTGCTCTTGCAAATGGATAAGATTCTTGAAAACTATTTTTGCTCGTGCATGCTCCTGAGCTTATTTTTATGATTTTCAACAAAAGATACAAAGAGATCAAAGAAAAATTGATATAAGAAGCAAACACGAAAGTTGTTTAAAATCACATAATCAATCTGAATCATGAAAGAAACATTTTGGGTTTCATATCCCTCTAGTATCTAATCTTATGTGCAACAAATATTTGTTTCTATTATTTGTTTATTGTTTGAATATGTACATATATATATATATACAAAGTTATACATATGTGCCCATGTTTGTGCAAGCTACTTCAGTATGCTCTATTGAATATGGGTTAAGTTTCAAAAAAGATACCAGGAAAAAAAGGTACATTTGATAACTGAAGTCATTTGTGTATTTTTAATTTCACTCTTTAACTCATAAAAGTTTAATTTTGACTTACATGCCCCTATAACGCACACCTAGTTCCCTGCCTTGAGAACAAACGGGTGACCAATGGCACTACTAACTGCAATGTTCAGACTCTTACGGCTAGATTTAGAGTTTTGTCGGTAATGACCCGCGTAGCTAACGCTGGCTTTTTTCTGGCCGCACTTTTAAAATAACTCTGGTATTGAGAGTCCACAGAATGGCTGTGTTAGGCTCCAAAAAAGGAGCGTAGAGCATATTTAACGCCACTGGAACTCTCGATACCAGAGTTGCTTACGGACGCGGCCAGCCTCAAAAATGTGCTCGTGCACGATTCCCCCATAGGAAACAATGGGGCTGTTTGAGCTGAAAAAAAACCTAACACCTGCAAAAAAGCCGGAACAGCCAATAGAATGCCAGCTCAATCTAATTGGCTGATTGGATCAGCCAATCGGATTGAACTTGATTCTGATTGGCTGATTCCATCAGCCAATCAGAATATTCCTACCTTAATTCCGATTGGCTGAAAGAATCCTATCAGCCAATCGGAATTCGAGGGATGCCATCTTGGATGACGTCATTTAAAGGAACCGTCATTCGTCGTTCAGTTGTCGGCCAGGATGGATGTTCCGCGTCGGAGGTCTTCAGGATGCTGCCGCTCCGCTCCGGATGGATGACAATAGAAGATGCCTCTTGGATGAAGACTTCAATCGGATGGAAGACCTCTTCTGCCCCGCTTGGATGAAGACTTCTACCGGATGGAGGACCTCTTCTTGCTCCGCTTGGATGAAGAATTTGGCTCGGCTGGGTGAAGACGACTCAAGGTAGGGAGATCTTCAGGGGCTTAGTGTTAGGTTTATTTAAGGGGGGTTTGGGTTAGATTAGGGGTATGTGGGTGGTGGGTTGTAATGTTGGGGGGGGTATTGTATGTTTTTTTTTACAGGCAAAAGAGCTGAACTTCTTGGGGCATGCCCCGCAAAGGGCCCTGTTCAGGGCTGGTAAGGTAAAAGAGCTTTGAACTTTAGTAATTTAGAATAGGGTAGGGCATTTTTTTTATTTTGGGGGGCTTTGCTATTTTATTAGGGGGCTTAGAGTAGGTGTAATTAGTTTAAAATTGTTGTAATATATTTCTAATGTTTGTAAATATTTTTTTATTTTTTGTAACTTAGTTCTTTTTTATTTTTTGTACTTTAGTTAGTTTATTTCATTGTATTTATTTGTAGGAATTGTATTTAATTTATTTATTGATAGTGTAGTGTTAGGTTTAATTGTAGATAATTATAGGTATTTTATTTAATTAATTTATTGATAGTGTAGTGTTAGGTTTAATTGTAACTTAGGTTAGGATTTATTTTACAGGTAAATTTGTAATTATTTTAACTATTTTAGCTATTAAATAGTTCTTAACTATTTAATAGCTATTGTACCTGGTTAAAATAAATACAAAGTTACCTGTAAAATAAATATTAATCCTAAAATAGCTATAATATAATTATAATTTATATTGTAGCTATATTAGGATTTTTTTTACAGGTAAGTATTTAGCTTTAAATAGGAATAATTTATTTAATAAGAGTTAATTAATTTCGTTAGATTTAAATTATATTTAACTTAGGGGGTGTTAGTGTTAGGGTTAGACTTAGCTTTAGGGGTTAATACATTTATTAGAATAGCGGTGAGCTCCAGTCGGCAGATTAGGGGTTAATGTTTGAAGTTAGGTGTCGGCGATGTTAGGGAGGGCAGATTAGGGGTTAATACTATTTATTATAGGGTTAGTGAGTAAAGCTCTTTTACCTTACCAGCCCTGAACAGGGCCCTTTGCGGGGCATGCCCCAAGAAGTTCAGCTCTTTTGCCTGTAAAAAAAAACATACAATATCCCCCCCCAACATTACAACCCACCACCCACATACCCCTAATCTAACCCAAACCCCCCTTAAATAAACCTAACACTAAGCCCCTGAAGATATCCCTACCTTGAGTCGTCTTCACCCAGCCGAGCCAAATTCTTCATCCAAGCGGAGCAAGAAGAGGTCCTCCATCCGGTAGAAGTCTTCATCCAAGCTATATTAGGATTTATTTTACAGGTAAGTATTTAGCTTTAAATAGGAATAATTTATTTAATAAGAGTTAATTTATTTCGTTAGATAAAAATTATATTTAACTTAGGGGGGTGTTAGTGTTAGGGTTAGACTTAGCTTTAGGGGTTAATACATTTATTAGAATAGCGGTGAGCTCCGGTCGGCAGATTAGGGGTTAATGTTTGAAGTTAGGTGTCGGCGATGTTAGGGAGGGCAGATTAGGGGTTAATACTATTTATTATAGGGTTAGTGAGGCGGATTAGGGGTTAATAACTTTATTATAATAGCGGTGCGGTCCGGTCGGCAGATTAGGGGTTAATAAGTGTAGGCAGGTGGAGGCGACGTTGAGGGCGGCAGATTAGGGGTTAATAAATATAATATAGGGGTCGGCGGTGTTAGGGGCAGCAGATTAGGGGTGCATAGCTATAATGTAGGTGGCGGCGCTTTGCGGTCGGCAGATTAGGGGTTAATTATTGTAGGTAGCTGGCGGCAACGTTGTGTGGGGCAGGTTAGGGGTTAATAAATATAATACAGGGGTCGGCGGTGTTAGGGGCAGCAGATTAAGGGTACATAAGTATAACGTAGGTGGCGGTCGGCAGATTAGGGGTTAAAAAAATTTAATAGAGTGGCGGCGATGTGGGGGGGCCTCGGTTTAGGGGTACATAGGTAGTTTATGGGTGTTAGTGTACTTTAGAGCACAGTAGTTAAGAGCTTTATGAACCGGCGTTAGCCCAGAAAGCTCTTAACTACTGACTTTTTTTCTGCGGCTGGAGTTTTGTCGTTAGATTTCTAAAGCTCACTTCAGACACGACTCTAAATACCGGAGTTAGAAAGATCCCATTGAAAAGATAGGATACGCAAATTACGTAAGGGGATCTGCGGTATGGAAAAGTCGCGGCTGAAAAGTGAGCGTTAGTCCCTTTTTTTAATGACTCCAAATACCGGCGGTAGCCTAAAACCAGCGTTAGGAGCCTCTAACGCTGGTTTTCACGGCTACCGCCAAACTCCAAATCTAGGCCTTAGTAACTCAAATATCTAGATTACTTTCTTATATATAATAAGATGGATATTGAGTGAAATGGTGCTGTGTATTGATTTAACTTAGAAAAAAATAGTTAGTTTGAGAAACTCCTATAAAGATTACACATATAGCACTCAAGCGTTATTTCTCGATTCGTAGCAATATAATTCAAACGGTATAAGTATATGATATTAATACCATATACTAGTTCCCTGCCTTCCCTCCCCAATCCGCTCACCCACCTTAATTATTGTACTCGCATAGAATTACTCTGAAATTACCACCTGCAGTTAACACAGCTAAGTTGCACCCTAATTAACCATCAAACTTAATTTGCCTTATTACATTTCCTAGCTGTAGATAACACCATGGGGCCGATTTATCATTGCCTGTCCAACATGACATCGCTGAATGCCGACAGCATACGCTGGTGAACTGCTTGTGCAATGTCGCCCCCTGCAGATTCGCCTAGCAGGGGGTGTCAATCAACCCGATCGTATAGGATCGGGCGGATTGCAGATCGTAGCCTCAGAGGCAGCGGACCAGTTATGGAGCAGCGGTCTTAAGACTGCTGCTTCATAACTGCTGTTTACGGCGAGCCTAAATGCTCGTGCGGGAAACAGGGGCATCAGGGGCCATTCGGCCCTTGATAAATCGGTCCCTAAATGTAAACTCATATATGTTTTTTCTGAATTGGAGCATGAAGGTGAGCATCCTTTAAATCTATTGTGGACACAAACTGACCTTGCTGAAAAAAAGGCAAAATAGTCCAAATACTTTTCATTTTGAAAGATGGAATCCTTGGAAAATTGTTCAGAGCTTTTAGATCCAGAACTGGTCTGAAAGTACTTTCTTTCTTTGGAACAATGAAGAGATTTTAATAAAATCCTATCCCCTCTTCCTGCAAAGGAACTGGAACAATTACTTCAATATCTTCCAGATCTGAGACAGACTTGAAAAAGCTTGAACTTTTACAGGATTCCTCTGGGAGGCTTTGTTTTGAATAGTTACTATTTGATATCCCTGAGAAACTATATTTAGAACCCGGGATCTGGAACAGACTTAAACCAAACCTCCTGAAAGAGGCTTAATCTGCCCCTACCAGTACTTCTGGATCAGGGGCCGCACATTCATGCAGTTCTGGTTGTAGGGGTAGATTTCTTACCCTGCTTTGACTTGTTCCAGTTAGCACTAGGTCTCCAGACGGAGCCAGAGGTGCCTTGCTTTTGAGTAGAGGAGTCAATCTTTTGTAACTTATTCTGACAAAAGAAACAAAAATGATTAGAAGCTCTAGATTTTCCACTAAACTTTCTATCCTGAGGAAGAAAAGCCCCTTTACCTCCAGAAACAGTAAATATTTTAGAAACCAACTCAGAACAGCTTCTTTCACTGAAAGGAAAGATATAATAATCTGGATTTTGACACCATGGGGCTGAATTATCAAGTTCTGAATGGAGCTTGAAGCCCCTTGTTGCCGGCTTGCCAGCCTGCTCTGAGGCAGGGGAAAGAAATCAACCCGATTTAATACGACCGGGTTGATTGACACCCCTTGCTAGCGGCTGATTGGCCGCAAATCTGCATGGGGCGGTATTGCACAAGCAGTTCTAGTGAACTGCTTGTGCAATGATAAATGCCGACAGCGTATGCTGTCGGCATTTATTGATGTGCAGCGGTTATGATACGCTACATCGTATCATGTCTGCTCGCACTTTGATAAATATGCCCCCATATCTGCAGTCCAGGATTTAAGCTCTATTGGCAAGGACTGACAAATACATGCTTTTGACATTAATTTTCATAATATAAAAAACAGCATCACAAATAAAAGAATTGGCACCCTTGAGTAAACCCTAAAGATTTGCAATGGCAGAGTCACATCAGCAATCGAAATAGATGACCTGAGCAAATAGCCTGCATGTAAAAAGGCCCTTCTATAAAAATATTTTAACTTTCTAGAGGGTCTTTGAAAGAAGTACTGTCGTACAAAGGAATAGTAGTACATTTAGCCAGAGTGGAAATAGCACCATCAACCTTGGGGAATTTTTTCCACAAATCAATATTGGCAGCAGGTAAAGGAATTAACTTTTTAAACTTAGCTGGAGTAAAAATACCTGGTTTAGACTATTCCCTAGAAATCATGTCAGAGACAGCATCAGGAATAGGGAAAATATCAGGGAGATTAACAATAGTCTTAAAAACTGAATTTAAAAAATTATAAGGCTTATCATCAGAAACTTTAGGATCTTTATAACCCCTAAATTAATTAAGATCTCCTTTAAAAAAGCACAAATATGTTCAACTTAAGACAAAAAAGAGAAAAATATTAGCTTCAACATCATTTGAAGATTCCTTATCACCTGAAGTAAACTTCACCATCTGAAGACATAGCCGTATCCCTGATTTCAGGGCACATAGAACTTGTAGAAGGTAAAATCTGAACTTACCTTTTATGGTTGTTTGAAGGCAGGAGAGCAGCTAGTGCCTCAGAAACTGCAGCCACTATAAGTGGAGCAAAATCAATATTCTCCTGTAATGAACAAACAGAAGGTGTGTTAATACCCAAAGAAACAGCATTAGGTTGGTCTGATTGCATTAATTATTGTAAACATGAGTCACATAAATGAGCTGGAGAAGGCCCTCAGCTTTTTAACAATAAGCATACCTAATAATGGTAGAGATGTTCAAGGGACTCAGTTTCTTGGGTAGATTTAGGGACAAAATCAGACTGCTCCATACTAGCATATGGCAAAGTGATGCCATAAATACTATTATTCCCTTAACAAGCTCTTGGTGAATGGAAATCATTTACCCCCTCCTAAATAGCTTTTTAAATAAACTAACAGGTACAATGCGCACTAAGCCAAACTGCATAACAAAGCTGGAGACATTACCATAACTTCCGAAGGGCAGATAACGCTCATCATAAATAAATAACGTGCACAAACAGCCTAACAGCTAAAAGGAATTTAGCCCAACCAAAAGCCGATGTGCGCATAATCGAGGGCGAACGTGCGCTAACCCAATGTGGGTAAACTGGCCAACATGTGAAAGAACAAAAGAAAGACTATGCAGTGATATGACCCTCTGTCACTGCCACCACGACCATCAGTACTGTTAGAGAGTAAGTGGGGGACGGCGTGTTAGTTCACTGACTGTGACCAGCAGTGGTGGCGGTGGCACCTTACCACTCCCAGTCACCAGCTGAAAAAACTTGTGGAACAGTTGGCTGTCTGTTTTGATAGTTTGGATCACGACCTTCCTTCAGCCAGTATTAAAAGAAATTAATTATTTGTGACTGACCCACTTAAAAAAGTAGCAGCGCAAGTACCACCAACATGCTACTGTGACAAAACCACTGGATGTCTCTAACCTCCTCCAGTTTCTCCACAGATCTGAGCCTCTGCAATAAGGTAAAAATCGCCCTTTCACCTCCCTCCCACTGAGAATGCTGGTTGGCTAGAAAACATCACAGCCACTGACAATCTATTCTGCTGCTGCTTCCTGGTTTGTATTCATTGGATAATGCCTGCTTGCATCATAAAAACATTCATTAAACATCACAGCCACTGACAATCTATTCTGCTGCTGCTTCCTGGTTTGTATTCATTGGATAATGCCTGCTTGCATCATAAAAACATTCATTAAACATCACAGCCACTGACAATCTATTCTGCTGCTGCTTCCTGGTTTGTATTCATTGGATAATGCCTGCTTGCATCATAAAAACATTAATTTTTTCCTTTCCGCTCATTTTAGTTTTTAGGAAAGCAAACACAGAAAAGGCAATTTTCGTTATTTTCTTTGATTCTTCCAAAATTAAATGCACCTAGCTACTAAAGCATACAATTTATATTCATGCCAAATATAATTCAGATTGATACATCTAATCATTTTGAGTGTTAAAGGGCCACTAAACCCAAAATCTTTCTTTAATGATTCAGATAGAACATACAAATTTAAACTACATTACAATTTACTTCTGTTATTTATTTTGCTTCATTTTTTAGATATCCTTAGTTTAAGAAAAAGCAATGCACATGGGTGAGCCAATCACATGAGGCTTCTATGTGCAGCAACCAATCAGCAGCTACTGAGCATATCTATATATGCTTTTCAGCAAAGAATATCAAGAGAATAAAACAAATTAGATAATAGAAGTAAATTAGAAAGATGTTTAAAAATGCACTCTCTTTCTAAATCATGAAAGAAAAAATGTGGGTGTCATGTCCCTTTAAGAGATGTGGAAACTTTAATTTTTTCTTCTTACTTAATAACACCAAGGGGTCAATTTACTAATGTGCGAGTGGACATGATACGATGTAGCAAATCATGTCCACTGCACATCGATAAATGCAGACAGCATACGCTGTCTGCATTTATCATTGCACCAGAAGTTCTTGTGAACTGCTGGTGCAATACCGCCCCCTGCAGATTCGTGGCCAACCGACCGCTAGCAGGGGCTGTCAATCAACCCGATCGTATCCTTAGAGCAGGCGGACAGGTTATGGAGCAGTGGTCTTTAGCCCACTGCTTCATAACTTCTGTTTCCGGAGAGCCTGAAGGCTTGCTGGAAACAGGGGGCATCAAGCTCTGTACGGAGCTTGATAAATTGACCCCCAAGAATACACAAACTCTCCAGTCACTAAAAAAAAACTGTAAACATTTTAACATTTTGTTTAATAGAAGTTCTAATTTAAGAAGTCAGAAGGTTTGGATGTTATTTGATCTGATATAATTTATTTGATGCTAAGTGCTATTAGGTTCTGTGCCAACATTTTATAATACAAATTTATTTCTACAGTTAAAGTGAATGTAAACTTTAATGAATTAAAGGCCAGTATCAAATAATAATCTTAAAAGCAGGGGCACTTCATTAAATTCATTAAAGTTTACAAAGATGCTTATTCTTTTTAAAATACTTACCTTTGCTTTATGGTAAACATAACGCCGATTCTCCGCCTGCATTTCCTGCTTTCTTTAGCAGATCAATGACGAATCCGTCTTTCTCCAATCGTTGTGTGCCCCCTTTGGCGTCCAGCTTGTGGGACAACGCAACAATTGGAGGAAGCCGGATTCGTCATCGTTCTGCTAAAGAAAGCAGAAGCTGCAGGCGGAGGATCAGCGTTATGTTTACCATAAAGGAAAGGTAAATATTTTAATAAATAAGCATCTTTGTGCAAACTTGATGAATTAAAGTGCCCCTATTTTTAAGATTATTATTTGATACTGGCCTTTAATTAAAGTTTACATTCATTTTAACTTTTTATATTATTACTGTAAAAATACTTTACGTTAATTAATTCATTTTCTTGATACTTTTCCCAACATAGACTTTGCTGGTGTCTAAGATTTTTTTTTTTTAATCATTACCCTTCTTCAAGTCATGCCTTTGTTTCCATAGGGATCTCTTTCTAAACCAAAGTGACAGAGCAAACTAGACTTATTTATCCTTCCTCCTGGACCAAGGTTACATTTTTTAAGTACTGCTTTTTGTTACTTCAGACATACGTTCTTGGTGTGCGCCTGCAGGCGCCCAAGCGTACAGAGCAGTGTGCATTCAAATGAAGCACAATTTGCAATTCAATGGCATCTCACTCTTCCTTGCCTTTTGATAGAGAGCTCAGAGCACATTCTACTGAAGCTCATTCTTAGAAAGTATTAAGCAGGAAGCTTATGCCAATTAAACGGCTAAATAAGGACGTGCCATGCCATGGGGTTTAAGCTGCACTTTCACAAGTATTAAAATGCATTATGTGATTTATCCCCATCTAATGAAAAAGTTTCTTCTTTCTAGGAATGAAAATTGAATCACATTTTTAAATGTTTTAAGAGACTTTCACCAAAGATGAATTGAAAGCACATATATTTTACACTACTATCTACTGCATTAGGAGCTGATTAAATGGAACATTGAGATCAGCACTTTGAGGAAAGCAGGTCAGCAGCCTTTTATGCAACAAAGAGTTGCACCCCTTGTGTCAATCTGCAACTTGCTAATGAAATAGAATGAAGGGTCATTATACATGTATCATTACCATTTGACTATTTAAAAGCTGTTTACGATTGCTACATGACAATTAAAATTCCCTTTGGAAATTGGGGATCTGACAATAATGTATTGGGTGCGTAGCATTGCACAGCATTCCTTTGTAACTTCTACTAAATACCTCTAACCCTAGTAGTGCAAATTCTCAAAGCCCATTCCTCAGATACCTAACTTTTTAAAGGGACACTAAACCCAAAAATGTTATTTCATGATTCAGATATAGAATAGAATTTTAACCCCTTAGTGACCAGACCACTTTTCCATTTTCTGACCAGGGCTATTTTTACATTTCTGTGGTGTTTGTGTTTATCTGTAATTTTCCTCTTACTCATTTACTGTACCCACACATATTATATACCGTTTTTCTCGCCATTAAATGGACTTTCTAAAGATACCATTATTTTTATCATATCTTATAATTTCCTACAAAAAAATTAGAAAATATGATGAAAAAAATTAAAAAAAAACACACTTTTCCTAACTTTGACCCCCAAAATCTGTTACACATCTACAACCCTCAAAAAACAACCATGCCAAATAGTTTCTAAATTTTCTCTAGAGTTTAGAAATACCCAATGTTTGCATGTTCTTTGCTTTTTTTTATTTATTTTTTTCAAAATTAGGGATAGTTACGTTGTAACACTGATATCTGTCAGGAATCCCTGAATAACTCTTCACACACACACACATATATATATATATATATATATATATATATATATATATATATATATATTAGTAGACAACCCAGGCCCATTTTGGTAGACAACCTAGTGTAGTGTAGTAGACAACCCAAAGTACTGATCTAGGCCCATTTTGGTATATTTCATGCCACCATTTCACCATCAAATGCGATCAAATAAAAAGTCAGGCAGATCACTTTCATTTGCAGAGGAGGTAGGACTTACTTGGCAAATGTTTTTTATTTCTTTTTACAATTTAGGATTGTAACTTCAGTGTGGTAGTAGTTGTATGGTGGGGCCAGGGGTCCATAAAAACACATTTTTTTTAGCAGTAGTGTATTTATGATTATTTGACAATGCTGTAGAAATTCTGTATTTAAAACCATGCAGAAATGTTTCCTCCTCAATACACAAATGGTAGGTGCCCTTTGGCAGATATGCATTCATATATATATATATATATATATATATATATATATATATATATATATATAATATATATATATATATATATATATATATATTACATTCCAGTTTACTGCCCCTTTATGCAAGGACTTTCCAGATGCAAGGAGGCATTTTATCTAAGATTTTTACAGCTGCATAAATGTTATACTCTCAGACTAAGATTGCTCAGTGTTTGAAATGAGAAAGGTTAACTTAAAACTGTTCAGTTTACACTACAGCTAACTTAATTTTGAAATACATACAAACAATCCTGCATTTAACCAGATCTAATGGTATGAGTACCACAGCTTATGGTTCCACCAAGACCCTATAGAGTACAGCATTTTCAAAATCCATAAGTACAACAGACAGATGGGAACATTTCAAAAGTAAATAAAGAAAGCAGCGCTTCACGAAAAACGTGCAAAGAACAGTCGTACTGCCCAGTGTTCCCCAGAGGAGTCTATGGGGATATAGCCAATTCCACCAGAAGCTTTAGCTGTTTAGAATAGTAAGGTCAGCAGGTCCCAATGCAGCCGCTCTCTGTCCTGTCTCTCTCTCACCACACCGGATAAATTGACAATACGATTCCAACTGTGAAAAAAGGAACAGCGCAGAGGGACCAGATTCAAGGTAGTAGTTTATTCACACAGGTATATGACACAACAGCACAGATCTTGTCTGGACTGCATATGTTCACATCATTGATTGTGAAACGTCTGTTTTAACCTGCCTCTTGTGAGTAGGATTTGTGCTGTTGTGTCATATACCTGTGTGAATAAACTACTACCTTGAATCTGGTCCCTCTGCGCTGTTCCTTTTTCACAGTTGGAATCAGATGGGAACATTTGTACACTATATTTGAAGTGGTGCTCTTGGTTGGGGAAAATGGGGAAAAAACAAACAAACATATGTCAACCTTTTAAAAGTACTTTTCTTCATCTAGCCATCTACCCAGATCATTAATGTACAATTTTGAATTCACAGAATTATTTTTGTTTGCACATTTACAAATATGATTCTTTAAAAAGTGATCTGTTAATTTCTGCCATTTTTTTTTTTATCATGCATGTCACACACTGTTGATTTAGGGGATGCAAGGTGCATAAATGTTTCCTCCTGTGAGTGTTTATGTGGATGTCTGTGTTTATGTATTTGTGCATTTTTTGTGGATGTCTGTGAGGGTGTGTGCATATGTCTTTGAGCTTTTTCTATGTTTGTCTTTGTGTATTTTCTCTGGATGCCTCTGTGAGGGTGGGTGTGTATGTCTGTGTTTTCTGCGGATGTCTCTGTTAGGGTGTGTTTGTGTATGTATGTATGTATGTATGTGTGTCTGTGTTTTCTGTGTATGTCTCTGTGAGGGTGTGTGTTTTCTGTAGGTGTCTCTGTGAGGGTGTGTGTATGTCTTTGTGTGTTTTATGTGGCTTTCTCAGTGAGGGTGTGTGTATGTATGTCTTTCTGTGTTTTATGTGGTTGTCTCTCTGTGTGTATGTCTTTGTGTGTTTTCTGTGGGTGTCTCTGTGTGTGTGTGTGTATGTCTTTGTGTGTTTTCTGAGGCTGTCTTTTTCGGTGTTTCCTTGGGTGAATGTGCACGTTTGAGTATGTGTGTGTGTCTATTGTCTGTTCCTTTTTAGGACATTTTGACCTTACTATTGATTATTCACATCTTTCTACAGACTTTGAGACTAATGAGACCTTTCTGGAAGTCACTAATCCACCATTTAACCTTTAAATTATTGTTTAGGCAGTTCAGGGCCCTTCCTTTCAGCCACTGCATGCTGTTGTCATCATTTAGTTAGCATCTTCCTTTACAAAAAGATAATCAGAACACCATATTTTGTTTTCTAAATCTCCTTTTTTTACAAAACTGTAGTTTACCTCATTACCTGTCAGGTCAATGTAAAAAAGTGCTGAGTGTCTATTTGGGTGTCTGTGTGTGTTTCTTTGCGTGTCTGCTTGAGTGTCTATATGTGAATCCTTATGTGTGAGTGTGTGTGTGTTTCAGGGTATGAGTGTGTGTGTGTGTGTTTGTATGTTACTACCTTTACATTTCCAAGTTTAAATAGACACTTAAGAATAAAGTGCATATACGTTTTAGTCACTTGGTCAAAAATTGCACATGTCAAAGGAGGGGGCTGATCAATGGTTAAGTCAGGGGCCCCAACATTTCTAGTGGCTGCCCTGACCGTAGCTTGGGCAATTATGGCACAAATGGTTGTAAATGCTTTTCTGGGATCCCCTTTGTTCAGAAATAGCAGACATATATGGCTTTGGTGTTGCTTTTTGGTAATTAGAAGGCAGCTAAATGCAGCAGCGCACCACACTTGTATTATGCCCAGCAGTGAAGGGGTTAATTAGGTAGCTTGTAGGGAGCTTGTAGGGTTAATTTTAGCTTTAGTTTAGAGATCAGTCTCCCACCTAACACATTCCATCCCCTGATCCCTCCCTGACCCCTCACAAACAGCTCTCTTTCCTCCCCTATCCCACAATTGTCACCACCATCTTAAGTACTGGCAGAAAGTCTGCCAGTACTAAAATAAAAGCCTTTTTTCTTTTAAAGCATTTTTAAAAAATATATAAATAGTTTCTGCAGTGTAGGTTCCCCCCTGACCCCCCAACCTCCACGATCCCCCCCCAAACAACTCTCTTAAACTCCCCCATCTTCCTATTTGTGGCCATTTTAGGTACTGGCAGCTGCCTGCCAATACCCAGTTTCTTAACAAATTTGCTCTTTTTTTTTTTAAATTATTTTTATTTTACCCCATTTTTCTGCAGTGTTGCTGCCCCCCCTCAATATCCTCCCCCCTCCCCCTCCCAGATCCCATTCCAAACAATTATTTCCCCCTCCCTCTCCCTTAAGGAGAGATCGGTCACGTGCGCGGCCCCCCTCCCGTGCTCCCACCCCCCAGAACTAGCGGCCAGAACTAGTCCAGCGATGGGCTGCCCACCTGCCTCCCTGCAGCTGCTCCCACCCACCAATGATCTGCACCATCGTTGGCCAATGCAAAGAGGGCCACAGAGTGGCCCTCTCTGCATCGGTGTGCAAAAAAAAGGTATTGCAGTGATGCCTCAATATCGAGGCATCATGGCAATACCTTGAAAGCGGCTTAAAGCGATCAGGATAATTTTCACTGCTTGAAACCCCTGACGATGTACAGGGTACGTCGACCATTTTTTATAGGATGTGCCCTGTACGTCGTCGGTCGTTAAGGGGTTAAACAACATTCCATTTTACTTCTTTTATCTCATTTGCTTCATTCTTTAGATATTCTTTGTTGAAGAAATTCCAATGCACATGGGTGAGCCAATCCCACAAAGCATATATGTGCAGCTACCAATCTGCAGCTACTAAGCCTATCTAGATATGCTTTTCAACAAATGATATCAAGCGAATGAAGCAAATTAGATAAAAGATGTAAATTGGAAAATTGTTTAAAAGTGTATTCAGATATGATATCTGAATCATGAAAGAAACATGTTGGGTTTCATGCCCCTTTAACCTATTCAGGGGGTCTCAATGACTTCCAACTCAGCTAGTTTTCACTACTTGTCAGGTTTGACCTGCAATAAACCTAATGAGGACATCACAAGAGTCTAAAAGTTACTTGTAAAACAGAAATAATATCCTTGAGACTCTTTAAACTTAAAGGGATATGAAACCCAAAAATGCTCTTTTGTGATTCAGACAGAGAATAACATTTTAAAATTGTTTAATATCTACTTCTATTATCAAATTTGTTCCCATTTATTTTGTGTTGAAGAGATACCTAGGTAGGGGTCTGGAGCACTACATAGCAGGAAATAGAGCTCCCATCTTGTTCTCTTGCAAATGGATACCATTATAGCAAAACTGCTGCTATATAGTGCTCCTGACAAGTGCATGCTCCTAAGCTTACGTCTCTGCTTTTCAACAAACAATACCAAGAGAAATTAATAATAGAAGAAAGTTAGACAATTGATTAAAATTGCTGCTCTATCTAAATCATGAAAGGAAAAAAAAAGGTGTTCACGTCCCTTTAAAGTAATCATCTACTACGTCATTCATTTATTTTGTATTTTATAGGAGCTAAAAAGTCGCAGCTACCTTCTATGTACTACTTTGGAATGTCACATAATGCTTGTTGTCTAAGAGAAGCTACAACAACAAAGAGGAAGGAATTTAGTATATTTGTTTCAAAATGCCCCTTAACCTTTTAAATGCCTTATAAATTATAAAGGGAAACTTGGGAAATAATAGACTGTTTAATTACAATGGCAGCACAGTAGATATAATAGATCTGCAAATACAGGTTCAAACACTATGAATGTTGTTTTGTCTGCTAAAACTTTCTATTAAGATGTCAAATGAAGCTTATTATGGCCAAGTGAGAAATAGGTGAAGTTTAGTGAAGAGTTTTGTTTTGCACAAGGTCTGTCAATAAGACTAAAGCAAAGGCCTTTGGTGTCTCAGTATAGACTTTGAACTTTAACCTCCCAGGTCATTTGAGGGCAAATACTTTGTTTTGTGGCACATCCAAAATCATTTACTTTCCATTAAATCAATTTGCATGGTTTCTGTGAGGTTTCTCCAGACTGGAGGAAGGGCTGTGCTAATGTTTTTGTTTGAAAGGGACTGTGCCACCTACATTGGTGATTAAAAGTAAATTCAGTTAACTGCTGGTCTGCCAGGGAGACTGCAACACTTTTTTTTACATTACTTTGCCACCTTTTCTGGCAGCTAGGGGGTAAATAGCTGTCACTGAGGTTGAAAGCAATTGAAAATAAAATGCAATTTATTTGTATACTAAGCAGTTGTTTCATTTTGTTTATTTAGTGATCACTTTCACACAAAAAAGGATACACATATGGCTATATTACAAGTGGTGCACTAACGTTAGCGTGCACACAATACTGAAATATCATGTAAAAGGCTAGGGCTAAATAAAAAGTTGCATCAAACATAGCAGAAATACATTAGAATAAAGTGTTACACTCATATATACACTATCTTATAAAAATTATTTATATAAATATTAAAAAAAAAAAGGTCAGAAGGATTAAATGGTATCTGGCATATGACAAGGTGTTTGAATGGAAAGGGCTATTATATATATATAAACATACACACATGTCTCAATATGTGTATGTATATATATACATATGTATATATGTGCATACTTGTGTGTTTATGTTTACATGTGTATATGTATAAGTATATATACTTTAGAGGCCTTTCCACTCAATTACCTGAAAACAAAAACTATTATTTTTATTAAATTGTATTTAATAATGTGTTTCACTGTGTATGTACTGTAAATATTTTAGTTTCAAATGTTCTTCACATAGGGGAAAATAGTTTTAGTATTTTTAATATATTTATATATCTGTATATATATATATATATATATATATATATATATATAGTATATATGTATATATATATATATAGGTATAGATATATATTTGACAAACAATAAAACAAATAAATATATATAGAAATATATATTTAAAAATAAATAAAGCATTTGTTTCTAGGTGAAGAACATTGGAATGTAAAATATTCACAACTACCTTTGGGTTAGCGCACTTGGACCAATGGGTGTCAGGTTAGCACGCAAACAATAAGTGTTAGGGTTTTTTTCAGTTCGCATGCTCCATTGATGTCTAGGGGAGAAGTTAAAGTCCTCAAGTTAGCATGCATCGGCTTTCGCTTGTGCGTAAACAATTTACTTTCAACTTGTAATATGTGTGCTAACCCGCACAATTCATGGGGTCAATTTATTATAGTGCGAGCGGACATGATATGATGCAGCTGTACATCGATAAATGCTGACAGCATATGCCAACGAAAAATCATTGCACCAGCAGTTCTTGTGAACTGCTTGTGCAATACCGCCCACTGCAGATTCGCGGCCAATCGGCCACTAGCAGGGGATGTCAATCAACCCGTTCGCATACAATCGGGTTGATTTCTATCAGGCGCCTCAGAGCAGGAGGACAGGTTATGGAGCTGTGGTCTTTAGAAGGCTCGCCGGAAACACAGGGCATCAAGCTCCATACAAAGCTTGATAAATTGACCCCTAAATGTTTAATGCCAACGCAAATTGTATAGCGCATGTCATTGCTAAATCTTGGTCAATGATTATTATTAATCCTATTGTCAAAAAATTGCAATTCACAAAGTTGTCACATTTTCTTTTGCGCTTGTCAAACTGTGACTGCAAAAGTTTGTTTTCATCTCCTATTCAAGCTTATGGGAGGTGGAAAATGATTATTTGCAAACAGTTCATGTTGATTTCATTAATGGCTTTGGCTTGTGGTATGCAGTGAAAAACATTTGAAGCATGCAAAACAAAGTATGTTGATATTTTACATATAAAATGTACCTATCAATATGACTATTTAATGTATTTATCACTGAAATATTATATATTAAAGTAATAATTCATAAATGTTATGTTTAAAAATATTGAAGAAATAATATATTAACAAAACATAGGAGTCTAACAGAGGTAAAACAATTAGTTTACTACAAATTTCAAACTATAGGTCCATGTCTATTGCACCTGAGTCGATCACAGGTGAAGCTCGTAAACACAAAAATTCATCTTTCACACCATTTTGTTAGTGTTGTAGGGTAACTCCTAACACCTTATTTTTGTGAACTTGAAAACAGAAAAGGAAGTATGTGAACTATATGCAACATAGCACTTTGCATCAGAGAATTTTTTTTAACACTTCCCAGCTCAAAGTTAACACCACTAATATGTTATCTCGGCTTATGTGTTTAACCTCTGCAAAGGGCTTGAACACATGGATTAAGCCCTGCTTGGGAGCAAATACATTGCAGCTCCTAATCAGGACACTGCCAGTCACTACGTGTGACTGCCGTCTTGATTAGTTCAGTGGCTATGTTCTGCTTTAAAACTGCAATTTGCCAGGGAAATGGTAGATGAAGAAAAAATGGTCAACCTTCGTGGAGTTTATTTTCACTCATGTTAAGGCATCTTACAGCCAGGATCTGTGATGAGTCTGACCATTAGGAAGAACATCATGCGATCTATCAAGATAGAAGTATCTCATATTTCTAGCTCTCATATTGAGTAACTACAGCCAGGATCTGAAACAACCATTAGAAAAAACATAATGTAAACCATCATGACAAAAGGTTTTCATCTTTCTAGCTCTCAAATTGGAGAAACTACAGGGCGACCAGACAGTAATGCATTTATCATCTAGAGGATAGTAGAAAACACATAATTTTCACGAGGCCCAGAGTGTAGACCTATAAGACCTTCCATGTCAATATGGTCAAAGTGTACATAGATAAGAAGGCTGCTGATACTGATATACTGCACTGCATTCTCTATGGAGTACTATGCTCTACCCAATTCACCAGTGGTTACCTGAAAGCAGATTACAGGTTCAATGGAAGAAGTAAATTATAACTGTATACATTCTTTGAAAAGTGCATTGGTGGGTGTAGGTATATACCCAATATCTGGTTAGACAGATAGATACTTTCAAATGTTGGGTATGAGAAATTCTAATAATCTATTATCTAATTTCTTATTCATCTTCTGAAATCCTTAACATATTCAGCACCCTCAGTAAGACTCTGACCAAGAGCTCCAGAATTTTTGTGCACATTTATCATACTTCTGGGTCTTAATGTTGATTAGTGATGTCGCAAACTGAAAATTTTCCGTTCGCAAACGGCGGACTCAAACTTCCGCAACTGTTTGCGAACGTGCGCAGGCAAATTTTAAAACCCACAGGGACTCTTTCTGGCCACAATAGTGATGGAAAAGTTGTTTCAAGGGGACTAACACCTGGACTGTGGCATGCCGGAGGGGGATCCATGGCAAAACTCCCACGGAAAATTACATAGTTGATGCAGAGTCTGGTTTTAATCCATAAAGGGCATAAATTGACTAACATTCCTAAATTGTTTGGAATAACGTGCTTTAAAACATCAGGTATGATGTTGTATCGATCAGGTAGTGTAAGGGTTACGCCCGCTTCACAGTGACAGACCAAACTCCCCGTTTAACGCACCGCAAACAGTCCATTTGCACAACCATGAGATAGATAGATTTGATAGATACATAGATACATAGATTAGATAGATAGATAGATAGATAGATCAATAGATGCAATATACATTTGATAGATACAATAGATAGATAGATTTGATAGATAAATAAATAGATTTGATAGATATATAATTTCCCAGACAGAGAATTACAAGACGTGTGGTCTGGGACCCATGGTAAGGTTCCCAGAGGCAGTTGCAGCGCCAGGGGACGTGTATATGGCATGGATTTTAGGAACCGGGAGATGGAAAAAGATGCTTGGTCGGTCCTCCTACTTCAAATTTGGGGCACTGCGCGTGCAATCTACTGTGCCATCAGATATGAGTGGTGTGTTAAGCAGTACTATTCTGATCAGTTTAATACCTGTTACTCCCCCTATCGGGGGAGGTGTATATGGCATGGATTTTAGGAACCGGGAGATGGAAAAAGATGCTTGGTCGGTCCTCCTACTTCTAATTTGGGGCACTACGTGTGCAATCGTTGCCGGACTTTTAGCCAACGGACATTTGGATGACGGACATTTGGCCAACGGACATTTGGCCGAAACACAAGTGGCTGTCACAAAACAGTCCGACCACGAGATAGATAGATTTGATAGATAGATACATAGATTAGATAGATAGATCAATAGATGCAATATACATTTGATAGATACGATAGATAGATGATAAATAGATAGATAGATAGATTTGATAGATAAATAGATAGATTTGATAGATATATAATTTCCCAGACAGAGAATTACAAGACGTGCAGTCTGGGACCCATGGTAAGGTTCCCAGAGGCAGTTGCAGCGACAGGGGACGTGTATATGGCATGGATTTTAGGAACCGGGAGATGGAAAAAGATGCTTGGTTGGTCCTCCTACTTCAAATTTGGGGCACTGCGCGTGTAATCGTGGCCGGACTTTTAGCCGACGGACATTTGGCCGACGGACATTTGGCCGAAACACAAGTGGCTGTCACAAAACAGTCCGGCCACGAGATAGATAGATTTGATAGATAGATAGATACATAGATTAGATAGATCAATAGATGCAATATACATTTGAAAGATACGATAGATAGATAGATAGATGATAGATAGATAGATTTGATAGATAAATAGATAGATTTGATAGATATATAATTTACCAGACTGAGAATTACAAGACGTGCGGTCTGGGACCCATGGTAAGATTCCCAGAGGCAGTTGCGGTGCCAGGGGACATGTATATGGCATGGATTTTAGGAACCGGGAGATGGAAAAAGATGCTTGGTCGGTCCTCCTACTTCAAATTTGGGGCACTGCGCGTGCAATCTACTGTGCCACCAGATATGAGTGGTGTGTTAAGCAGTACTATTCTGATCAGTTTAATACCTGTTACTCCCCTATCGGGGGAGGTGTATATGTCATGGATTTTAGGAACCGGGAGATGGAAAAAGATGCTTGGTCGGTCCTCCTACTTCAAATTTGGGGCACTGCGTGTGCAATCGTGGCCGGACTTTTAGCCGACGGACATTTGTCCAATGGACATTTGGCTGAAACACAAGTGGCTGTCACAAAACAGTACGGCCACGAGATAGATTTGATAGATAGATACATAGATTAGATAGATAGATAGATCAATAGATGCAATATACATTTGATAGATACGATAGACAGATAGATAGATTTGATAGATAAATAGATAGATTTGATAGATAGATAATTTCCCAGACAGAGAATTACAAGACATGTGGGCTGCGACCCATGGTAAGGTTACTTCCTTTTGCACAATCGAGTACAGGTTGGGGATTGCCTTTTGTGCAAAGAAATTTCGGCCGGGTACCTTCCACTGCGGTGTCCCCTATCAGGGGATGTGTATATGGCATGGATTTTAGGAACCGGGAGATGGAAAAGATGCTTGGTCGGTCCTCCTACTTCAAATTTGGGGCACTGTGCGTGCAATCTAATGTGCCACCAGATAGGAGTGGTGTGTTAAGTAGTACTATTCCTATCAGTTTAATCCTGTTAAGTATCTTTTTTTTGTTTTGTTTTTGAAGCCACAGTGCAGTACCATTTTTAGCCCAAGGCAGCTCATCTCATCAGGCCTTTTTACTCGAATGTATCGCCCAATGTCAGTCCCTTAGGGATCCATCCCTCATTCATCTTAATAAAGGTGAGGTAATCTAGACTTTTTTGACCTAGGCGAATTCTCTTCTCAGTGACAATACCTCCTGCTGCACTGAAGGTCCTTTCTGACAGGACACTTGAAGCGGGGCAGGCCAGAAGTTCTATTGCAAATTGGGATAGCTCAGGCCACAGGTCAAGCCTGCACACCCAGTAGTCAAGGGGTTCTTCGCTCCTCAGAGTGTCGAGATCTGCAGTTAAGGCGAGGTAGTCTGCTACCTGTCGGTCGAGTCGTTCTCTGAGGGTGGACCCTGAAGGGCTGTGGCGATGCATAGGAGTTAAAAAGTTCCGCATGTCCTCCATTAACAACACGTCTGTAAAGCATCCTGTCCTTGCCGGCGTGGTCGTGGGAGTCAGAGGATTACTTTCAGCTCTTCCCCTGTTAGATTCACGTTGTGCTGTGACATCACCCTTATACGCTGTGTAAAGCATACTTTTTAATTTATTTTGGAAATGCTGCATCCTTTCCGACTTGTTGTTATTCGGTAACATTTCTGGCACTTTATGCTTATACTGGGGGTCTAGTAGCGTGGACACCCAGTACAGGTCGTTCTCCTTCAGCTTTTTTATACGAGGGTCCCTCAACAGGCACAACAGCATGAAAGACCCCATTTGCACAAGGTTGGATGCCGAGCTACTCATGTCCCGTTCCTCGTCCTCAGTGATGTCACTGAAGGCATCTTCTTCCCCCCAGCCACGTACAACACCACGGGTACCAGATAGGTGACAACGAGCACCCTGGGATGCCTGTTGTGGATGGTCTTCCTCCTCCTCCTCAAAGCCACATTCCTCCTCTGACTCCTCTTCCTCACAATTCTCTCCAGCGTTGCCACAGGTCCAGCAAGCGATACTGATAAGGCTGTTTCTGGTGGTGATGGTGACCACAACTCTTCCTCTTCCTCTTCACGCTCATCTAAGGCTTGATCCAGCACTCTTCGCAGGGCATGCTCCAGGAAGAAAACAAATGGTATGATGTTGCTGATGGTGCCTTCGGTGCGACTGACTAGGTTTGTCACCTCCTCAAAAGGACGCATGAGCCTACAGGCATTGCGCATGAGCGCCCAGTAACGTGGCAAAAAAATTCCCAGCTCCGCAGAGGCTGTCCTAGCACCCCGGTCATACAAATACTCGTTAATGGCTTTTTCTTGTTGGAGCAGGTGGTCGAACATTAGGAGTGTTGAATTCCAACGTGTCGGGCTGTCGCAAATCAAGCGCCTCACTGTCATGTTGTTTCACCGCTGGATATCGGAAAAGTGCGCCATGGCCATGTAGGAACGTCTCAAATGGCCACACGATCAGATTGCACACACGATTGCACGATCAGATTACACACATGTGCCATGCACGGCACATGTGTCAACTTGCCCAATTTCAATACCGCCACCAAATTACTTCTGTTGTCAGAAACCACTTTGCCGATCTCCAGTTGGTGCGGAGTCAGCCACTGATCCACCTGTGCATTCAGGGCGGACAGGAGTGCTGGTCCGGTGTGACTCTCTGCTTTCAGGCAAGTCAACCCCAAGACGGCATGACACTGCTGTATCCAGGATGTGGAATAGTACCTGCGGAGCTGGGGGGGTGCTGTTGATGTGGAGCAAGATGCAGCAGCAGAAGAGGACTCAGCCGAGGAGGTTATGGAAGAAGATGGAGTAGGAGGAGTAGAGGAGGTGGCAGCAGGCCTGCCTGCAAGTCGTGGCAGTGTCACCAACTCCTCCTCTGCAGAGCCATGCATTCCATGCTTGGCAGCCGTCAGCAGGTTTACCCAATGTGCAGTGTAGGTGATATACCTGCCCTGACCATGCTTTGCAGACCAGCTATCAGTGGTCATATGGACCCTTGCCCCAACACTGTGTGCCAGACATGCCATTACTTCCTTTCGCACAATCGAGTACAGGTTGGGGATTGCCTTTTGTGAAAAGAAATTTCGGCCGGGTACCTTCCACTGCGGTGTCCCAATAGCTACAAATATTTTGAACGCCTCAGACTCCACCAGCTTGTATGGTAAAAGCTGGCAGGCTAAGAGTTCAGACAAGCCAGCTGTCAGACGCCGGGCAAGGGGGTGACTTTGTGACATTGGCTTCTTACGCTCAAACATGTCCTTGACAGACACCTGACTGTGGGCAGATGAGCAGAACCTGCTCCAGAAGAGAGACGGAGTGGCGGATGGTTGAGAGGGGGCAAGGAGGACAGCAGTGGTTGATGTGGCTGAAGATGCTGGACCAGGAGGAGGATGGCGGCTTTGAGTTTGTGTGCTGCTTCTACTCATGTGTTGATCCCTTAGGCGTTTTTGATGTGCGATCATGTGCCTTCGCAAAGCAGTTGTACCTTGGTGGGTGTTGCACTTCCCACGACTCATTTTCTTTTGGCACAGGTTGCAAATGGCATCGATGTTATCAGAGGCAGACACACACAAAAAATGCCACACTGCTGAGCTCTGCGATGATGGCATTCTGGTGGTGGCAACAGCATGCGTTGATTGGCGTGCTGTCTGGCTGACCCCGGGTGCCGATGCATGCTGTCTGACTGTGCCACTAGCTCCTTGTGATGACCTCCCCCTGCTTCCAACTCGTCTCCTCCTCCTCCTCCTCTCTGTCTCCCCATCTAAACTTTCCCACTGTTCTTCTTCTCTTCTAGTGGACACCCACGTGACATCCACGGACGCATCATCATCATCAACCACTTCACTTGTATCTGACAAATCAACAAAGGAAGCAGCAGCGGGTACAACATCATCATCATCATCATCACACAGTACATCCATGTCTGTAATGCTGCCTGACTGAGACATATAACTTTTATCTACATCCTCTGTCAATGATGGTTGCGCATCACTCATTTCTTCAAACTGATGTGTAAAAAACTCCTCTGACACATCAAGTGAAGCGGCTGTGGTGCTAGTGTTGGTGGTGGTGGCAGGCGGGCAAGTGGTGGTAACTTGAGAGGTGCCCGAAGATAAGCTGGAGGAGGATGGTGCGTCAAGGTTCGGAGCCCAAGCTATAGAAGATTTGATGTCCTGTGTTAAAAAGTCAACTATGTCCTCCTCAGAACTTTTCGAGTTCATGGGACGTGGCCTCTGAACACTGGGCATTATTCTATGGCCAAAGGGAATCACAGCACCACGACCATGACGGCACCTGCGGGGTGGCCTGCCTCTGCCTGTCATTTTTTTTAAATGTACACTTACACTACTATTAAACAAGATATGAGTGGTGGCACTGGGCAAGTGGGTACAGTATACGCTGTGAGCCTGACACAAAAAAGCAGACTGATGTTTGACAGTCCAAAAAGTTTTTATTTTTTTAAATGTACACTTACACTACTATTAAACAAGATATGAGTGGTGCCACTGGGCAAGTGGGCACAGTATACGCTGTGAGCCTGGCACACATGCTGGCAGGCAGGCAACTGCAATTAGATTACACTAGCAGACTGATGTTTCACAGTCAAAAAAGTTTTTTTTTAAAAATTATTTACACTACTGTTATACCAGATATGAGTGGTGGCACTGGGCAAGTGGGCCTGGCACACACACTGGCAGGCAGGCAACTGCAATTAGATTACACTAGCAGACTGATGTTTCACAGTCAAAAATGTTTTTTTTTTTAAATTATTTACACTACTGTTACACCAGATATGAGTGGTGGAACTGGGAAAGTGGGCCTGGCACACACGCTAGCAGGCAGGCAACTGCAATTAGATTACACTAGCATACTGATGTTTCACAGTCAAAAAAGTTTTTTTTTAAAAATTATTTACACTACTGTTACACCAGATATGAGTGGTGGCACTGGGCAAGTGGGCCTGGCACACACACTGGCAGGCAGGCAACTGCAATTAGATTACACTAGCAGACTGATGTTTCACAGTCAAAAAAGTTTTTTTTTTTTAATTATTTACACTACTGTTGCACCAGATATGAGTGGTGGCACTGGGTAAGTGGGCCTGGCACACACGCTAGCAGGCAGGCAACTGCAATTAGATTTCACTAGCAGACTGATGTTTCACAGTCAAAAAAGTTTTTTTTTTTAAATTATTTACACTACTGTTACACCAGATATGAGTGGTGGCACTGGGCAAGTGGGCTGGGCACACACGTTGGCAGGCAGGCAAATGCAATTAGAATTACACTAGCAGACTGATGTTTCACAGTCAAAATTTTTTTTTTTTTTTTTTAAAATTATTTACACTACTGTTACACCAGATATGAGTGGTGGCACTGGGCAAGTGGGCCTGGCACACACGCTAACAGGCAGGCAACTGCAATTAGATAACACTAGCAGACAGTCAAAAAAGGTTTTTTTTTTTAATTATTTACACTACTGTTACACCAGATATGAGTGGTGGCACTGGGCAAGTTGACCCGGGCACACATGTTGGCAGGCAGGCAAATGCAATTAGAATTACACTAGCAGACTGATGTTTCAAAGTCAAAAAAGTTTTTTTTTTTTTAAATTATTTATACTACTGTTACACCAGATATGAGTGGTGGCACTGGGCAAGTGGGCCTGGCACACACGCTAGCAGGCAGGCAACTGCAATTAGATTACACTAGCAGACTGATGTTTCACAGTCAAAAAAGTTTTTTTTTTTTTAAATTATTTACACTACTGTTACACCAGATATGAATGGTGGCACTGGGCAAGTGGGCCGCGCACACACATTGGCAGGCAGGCAACTGCAATTAGATTTCACTAGCAGACATGTTTCACAGTCAAAAAAGTTTTTTTTTAAAAAATTTACACTGCTGTTACAACAGATGTGAGTGTTGGCACTTAGCAGGTGGGCCTGGCACACACGCTGGCAGGCAGGCAGGCAACTGCAATTAGATTACACTAGCAGACTGATGTTTCATAGTCAAAAAAGTTTTTTTTACAAAATTTACACTGCTGTTACAACAGATATGAGTGGTGGCACTAGTTGGCAAGTGGGCCTGGCACACACGCTGGCAGGCAGACAACTGCAATTAGATTACACTAGCAGACTGATGTTTCACAGTCAAATTTTTTTTTTTTTTTTAAATTTACACTACTGTTACAACAGATATGAGTAGTGGCACTAGTTGGCAAGTGGGCCTGGCACACGCGCTGGCAGGCAGGCAACTGCAATTAGATTACACTAGCAGACTGATGTTTCACAGTCAAAAAAGTTTTTTTTTTTAAATTTACTCTACTGTTACAACAGATATGAGTGGTGGCACTAGTTGGCAAGTGGGTCTGGCACACATGCTGGCAGGCAGGCAACTGCAATTAGATTACACTAGCAGACTGATGTTTCACAGTCAAAAAAGTTTTATTTTTTTAAATTTACACTACTGTTACAACAGATATGAGTGGTTGCACTTAGCAAGTGGGCCTGGCACACACACTGGCAGGCAGGCAACTGCAATTAGATTACACTAGCAGACTGATGTTTCACAGTCAAAAAAGTTTTTTTTTACAAAATTTACACTACAGTTACAACAGATATGATCGGTGGC
Source organism: Bombina bombina (assembly GCF_027579735.1). NCBI lineage: Eukaryota > Metazoa > Chordata > Amphibia > Anura > Bombinatoridae > Bombina > Bombina bombina. The sequence goes on from NC_069505.1 coordinate 187,477,118, forward strand.
ACTAGTTGTCAAGTGGGCCTGGCACACACGCTGGCAGGCAGGCAGGCAACTGCTATTAGATTACACTAGCAGACTGATGTTTCACAGTCAAAACATTTTTTTTAAAAAATTTACACTACTGTTACAACAGATATGAGTGGTGGCACTAGTTGGCAAGTGGGCCTGGCACACACGCTGGCAGGCAGGCAACTGCAATTAGATTACACAAGCAGACTGATGTTTCACAGTCAAAAAAGTTTTTTTTTTAATTTACACTACTGTTACAACTGATATGAGTGGTGGCACTAGTTGGCAAGTGGGCCTGGCACACACGCTGGCAGGCAGGCAGGCAACTGCAATTAGATTACACTAGCAGACTGATGTTTCACAGTCAAAAAAGTTTTTTTTTTTTTAAATTTACACTACTGTTACAACAGATATGAGTGGTGGCACTAGTTGGCAAGTGGGTCTGGCACACATGCTGGCAGGCAGGCAACTGCAATTAGATTACACTAGCAGACTGATGTTTCACAGTCAAAAAAGTTTTGTTTTTTTTAAATTTACACTACTGTTACAACAGATATGAGTGGTTGCACTTAGCAAGTGGGCCTGGCACACACACTGGCAGGCAGGCAGGCAACTGCAATTAGATTACACTAGCAGACTGATGTTTCACAGTCAAAAAAGTTTTTTTTTACAAAATTTACACTACAGTTACAACAGATATGATCGGTCGCACTAGTTGTCAAGTGGGCCTGGCACACACGCTGGCAGGCAGGCAACTGCTATTAGATTACACTAGCAGACTGATGTTTCACAGTCAAAACATTTTTTTTTTTAAATTTACACTACTGTTACAACAGATATGAGTGGTGGCACTAGTTGGCAAGTGGGCCTGGCACACACGCTGGCAGGCAGGCAGGCAACTGCAATTAGATTACACTAGCAGACTGATGTTTCACAGTCAAAAAAGTTTTTTTTTTAAAATTTACACTACTGTTACAACAGATATGAGAGGTGGCACTTAGCAAGTGGGCCTGGCACACACGCCGGCAGGCAGGCAACTGCAATTAGATTACACTAGCAGACTGATGTTTTACAGTCAAATATTTTTTTTTTTAAAAAATTTACACTACTGTTACAACAGATATGAGTGGTGGCACTTAGCAAGTAGGCCTGGCACACACGCTGGCAGGCAGGCAACTGAAATTAGATTACACTAGCAGACTGATGTTTCACAGTCAAAAAAAAGTTTTTTTTAAAAAAAATTACACTACTGTTACAAAAGATATGAGTGGTGGCACTAGTTGGCAAGTGGGCCTGGCACACACGCTGGCAGGCAGGCAACTGCTATTAGATTACACTAGCAGACTGATGTTTCACAGTCAAAAAAGTTTTTTTTTTAAAATTTACACTACTGTTACAACAGATATGAGTGGTGGCACTGCAGGCAGGCAACTGCAATTAGATTACACTAGCAGACTGATGTTTCACAGTCAAAATTACACAGGCAAAAAAAACAAAAAAAAACACTGATGTTCTAGCCCTAAAAAGGACTTTTTGGGGTGCTGTCCTTACAGCAGAGATCAGATGAGTCCTTCAGGACTGTAGTGGACACTGAATACACTAGCCTAGCTATCAATTTCCCTATAAAATCAGCAGCAGCTACACTATCCCTCCTCTCACTAAGAATGCAGGATCAGAATGAATCTAAAGTGGCTGCTGTCCAGGAGCTGGGAGGGTCTGGGAGGGAGTGTCTGCTGCTGATTGGCTGAAATGTGTCTGCAGACTGTGAGATACAGGGTCAAAGTTTACTCAATGATGACGAATAGGGGGCGGATCGAACATCGCATATGTTCGCCCGCTGCGGCGAACGCGAACAAGCTATGTTCGCCGGGAATTATTCGCTGGCGAACTATTCGCGACATCACTAATGTTGATGCTGTCAGGTCAGCCCAACAGCTGCATGAAGGGATAACCCTACTTAACTCCAGGCCACTATTCAGCGTCAGGTGTAGGGATCTCAAAATCAAAAAGTTAGTACTGACCCAAAAGACTGAGACAGACAGGACCCAGAGGAATTCGGCCAAGAATGGAGTCGTTCAAACAAGGGTAAATACCGGCACAGGCAAAAACCACTAAAAATAATTTGAAAGAATGGTCCAGGAACTTGCCACAGGTCAGCAGGAATGCAACAGTATAAAAGTAGCAGGCAATGGGATCATCAAAAACTGGCAGGGTTATACACAGCTAACAAACAGGAACCAGGCACACCCAAAGGAAACCTCAATAATCGGGCAAAGAGAAGCAGGAAATGCTGTTTGACATAGGCCTGACAGGATTGCAAATGGAAGCGGTCAGCATGACCGGGAAACGCGTTGTGTGCTACTTGCATACTTTATTAAAGCCTTATTGTTTTTATTGACATCAGGCATCACAACTTGTTCTTTTCTCGTCTATGGGACTCCACCATTGTTTCTGTATTTGAGCGAATTTATACTGCCTCAACTTTCTGCTATTTTTCCAGGAGATATCTCTTTATTTTTTATAAATTAGAACCTGGGAGTTTGGCTTTAAGTGGCAGTGTACAGATTGTAGGTGAAAGCAGTTCCGTTGGAGACTCCTCATATCTACACTGTGAGAGGATAGCTTTCTGGACAACTGATAAAGGTCCAGCAGGCCTCTGTGGCACTTCTCAAGTGCTTTATACTTTGTAAGTATAACTTGGTATGCATGTATGAAGACCTAGTACTACTGATTGTGCACTATTGTGGCACCCTCTTCTTTTCTACCCTTCTAAGGATTGCAAATTACCTGCAGCTGCAGATAGGTGGAGCTAGTGACTACAAAAAAACACAAGTTAATTAAAAAGTAAGACATTCTCTGCATTGTAAGACAACAAACACACTAAAGCAGAGCTAAGGGATTAAATGCCCTACTTTTTCTTGAGTGGCTGACATAACATACAAATAAGTAAATAACTCAGTAACTTAGCTTAACAGATAAACATAAATGATGTTTGGTCAATAAAGACTCAACACAGTAGGTGGGTGAAAGACCCGTGGGTCGTATTTATTAATTGCCCAGCAATGGTAACTGATAACGACAGGCAAACACGGGTGGCGGCAATCGGGGCCTAGATAACTAATTATATAACCCCTTCTAGAAAATGGACAGGAGCCACCACTGCAGACCAAAGGCAGAGATAGCTCAATGCAACTTTATATCTTAGGGAGTTCTCGGCCCGTCACCAACCAGTCAGAGCACCCCCAAGCTACCGAGCCTGGGGCCATCACCCTGGCTACAATAGTCGTCAATCAACCTCCTTACAGCCTGCAGCTGTGATCCTGACCACCCGCCACAAGAGACAGACCTGCAAATTAAAAGGTCCAGACTCTTGCCACCACCATATTACAATCTTAGGAGTAACGCCTGCCTGATATTCTGAAGGAAAAGGTTAACTCCTGCCAGTTCTAAATGTACCCCCTCCTGCCTGTATAAACCTTTATGGGCTGCTGAAAGGTTCCCATGCTCAATTACAAAACCCTCAAGGTCCCTTACTTGCTTCCTATTAATCTTTTTCTGGACCTGAAAAGCTGCCTTATGACACAACATGAGTCTCCCCCTTAGTCTAGGGATCACATTCGACCACCCGATTAGTACACCTGGAAACCAGAGCTTAAACTACTGTAGAACAGCCTGCATTGTCCTGATCAAATCTAACGTAGAGATTGCCCCTACATCATTGCCGCCTGCATGTAAGATAAGGATGAGGGTTTTTTCCCACCTCCTAGCAGCGTCTTGCAGCAATTACAGCAGATCTGACCAGTTCAAAACCCTGCACCCTAACCAATGTAAAAACAGCCGTGGACGAAGGAAATCCTACCTGTTGTCCTCCTGGCATAGTCACAGCTCGAATGGAAGCCCAGTGCACATAGGAATGGCCTACAATCCACACTTGAACAGGACCTGGACGTGTGCCTGTAAAAGAAACAACAATTAGAGTTTGGCCATCATAGTCCATCATAGCCAGACCCCTTGCCCTCCTCCGCCAAACACCATACCACATGGGTAACCCCATCATTGCTTCCACCTTTAACCACTATGATTGCAATGGCCTGACGTAGGATCTATACCGCTGTGATCTCCAGCGCCCAATGAACGAATACGGTCCGAAGACCAACCTAATTCTGCTGCTGTTGTGGTCGCCCCTACCCTGAATGAATGTGGTGCAATGCGCGAGTAGTTGAGACCAGCCCGTTGGGACATTTTCCCCAATATTTTTCTAAATTGAAACCACATCAACGGGTCCCTGTGCACGTGAATCAGAAACCTGGAAGATCCTTTTGTCGTACTTCCATGTAGGAGCATACCAACTGCAATGGACAGCAGACAACCCTGGTTGTCCTGAAAGGGAAAGCCAGGCCCCGCATCCTTCTTGGTCTGTCTTAGACCTCGGGATGAACAAAAGAACTGAATCATCCATCATCCTAACATGATTATGTATAATGCCCCCTCTTGCAGCAGCTTTAGAAGGCAGAACCAACTCCCCCACTCTCAACGCCCCATGGAATGCCAAACCGAAGGCTACCCCAAAAAGCTTTACTTCAAAGGGCTAGGAACAAATTGCTGGCAATACTTCCAGTAACTTTACTAGCCGATCCGCCATAATCGGTTCCCTTCTGTCTCTGCGCTGGACCTCCAAACACCCCAGCCTTGCACTATCTGCCTGATGAAGAAGATAGTGAAAAAGGGTGTGTGTACAAGCGCTAAGGTAATCCCCAAGCTGTATCCAAACAGAGATCCTAACCAACCTCCAAAAAATATGCACAAGTAGTAAGAAGTGAATACAGCGCCAACAAGAGGCCAAGGGATAAATATACTCACAGAGAGATAAAAGAAGATTATTTAATGAACCATGTTAAAAAGCATCAGTAATAAAAGACTATATATAAAAAATGTAAAAAGCACATATAAATAAAATTACAAATACAGGAATATCTTACAGAAGCGGCTCAAAGGGCCAAAGCTGATAATTACAATAAAAACAGAGGTAATAACAGGTGATCAGTGTGAGTGGTACACCAGAATAAGAGTGTATACTGATAAAACAGAATTAGCCTAAGTACAACTGTAGCAAGTGCATCAAGCAAAAAACTAATAAACAATAATACAAACAATAGTGTTCAAAATTAGTGTTACAAAAATAGTGTTCCAAAAAATAGAAAAATGCACTGCAGTGCAAAAAAAGGGGGTAGCAAAATAATTGTATAAATACAATCAAATAGTGAGTTAGTGCAAATGGATATAAAAATGCTAGCTACTTAATCCAGTGAGGTTAAGATATAATTAAATAAAATACACAATATGCAATAACATAAAAAATAAAATACACAATATGCAATAACATAAAAAATAAAAAATTATAAAATATAAAATATAATCCAAAAAAGTGTTCAAAAAGTTGATCTTGAGAAAGGCCCTTTTTTGAGGGCAGAAACGCGTTGACATATTGGTAAGCATTACTTTAATCTTTACTTCATTCTCATATTGGATACACTATGTTGTGAATTTCTTTTTTTACAGGGACACTTTTTAGGATACCATAGGAGCAGCTGACAGGTGCTAGGATCCATTCAGCTACTTCAGCAACCACACTCAGGAATTTGGATCTGTCAAAGTAACTAACATTGGAAGGAATCAATTTCCTCACTTTCACCTTGCTTTTCATCACCCATTTTTTCCATTTTTTAGTTTTGATTGACTTATTTTTGTTCTTCACTAACATTTGTTGATCAACTTTTTGAACACTTTTTTGGATTATATTTTATATTTTATTATTTTTTATTTTTTATGTTATTGCATATTGTGTATTTTATTTTTTATGTTATTGCATATTGTGTATTTTATTTAATTATATCTTAACCTCACTGGATTAAGTAGCTAGCATTTTTATATCCATTTGCACTAACTCACTATTTGATTGTATTTATACAATTATTTTGCTACCCCCTTTTTTTGCACTGCAGTGCATTTTTCTATTTTTTGGAACACTATTTTTGTAACACTAATTTTGAACACTATTGTTTGTATTATTGTTTATTAGTTTTTTGCTTGATGCACTTGCTACAGTTGTACTTAGGCTAATTCTGTTTTATCAGTATACACTCTTATTCTGGTGTACCACTCACACTGATCACCTGTTATTACCTCTGTTTTTATTGTAATTATCAGCTTTGGCCCTTTGAGCCGCTTCTGTAAGATATTCCTGTATTTGTAATTTTATTTATATGTGCTTTTTACATTTTTTATATATAGTCTTTTATTACTGATGCTTTTTAACATGGTTCATTAAATAATCTTCTTTTATCTCTCTGTGAGTATATTTATCCCTTGGCCTCTTGTTGGCGCTGTATTCACTTCTTACTACTTGATGAAGAAGATACGAAACACATCCTGGAAAACATACAATCTGCAAAAGAAAGAGCTGAATGCCTCAAAGTAGGCATAAGATATGGAGCAACCCATGGGTAGACAGCGGTCCACGTAATAGGCACCCTCAAACCAGCACCCCATCAACCTGAAGGAAGACAGGTGACTGGGGAGTAAGCGAAATGCGTACTCAATGTCCAATTTTGTCATTAAAACACCAGGCCCAACTTCCCGCACTATATCCAATGCGTCGTCAAACAACTGGTAGCTCACTAAACTCAATTCTGGGATAGCATCGCCCACTGAGTGTCCTTCAGTATAGGATAGGTGCTGTATCAATCTAATCTTACTCGTCTCCTTTTTGGGAACCACCCCCAACGGTGATAACACCAAATCTGGAATAGGCAAGTCTGGAAAGGGGCCTGCCCAAAGCTACCTCCTTACCTAACTTCTCTCATACTGTCTCCAGGAACTGAGAAGCCGACTTTAGGTTCCTCTGAACTCTAGACCCCAGCACCCTGCCCACTACTGGGATAGTGAAGCCATAACTCAGGCAGGAATCCAATAAAACAGCAGCTGCCCTGTTTGAGTACCTGCTCAACCACTTACCAATAGTGGGGACCTTAACTGGTGTGTCTGCCCTTATCTGAAGCATTTCCTTTAGACCCAAACCGTTTAGCTTGGTGCTTTCATTTCTTAGAGCAGTCGACACTGGGGTGTTGACCACTACAGAACTTGCAAACGTGCTTGAACGTGTAGGACACACCTCTATCACATGATTTCTCTTGAAAGCACCAGCACACACTCATCCACAAACTTAACTGCCCTGCTATGCCGTTGTGCGCGACCCTCTCCTGACGGGCCTGCATCCCCACATTCACTGCCAGCTAACCCCTCGCACTGACTAGTGCTGATTTTAGCATGACCTCTTTTTACTGCACCCCTTGTCAACACTTGCTTTTACACTGTCACATCTTTTCTGCTGGGCGTTGACGTACCCTGCAGAACCACAGCATTTAATTCTTGTGGACAAGCAGCGCCACCACTCAAGGTCGCAGCCGATTATCCCCCTTTAGGCCCTGCACGAGCCACGGGAGCCTTGCCTTTATTTTTAGGCGCATCGTCCCTGCTAGTACCTGCATTAGGCTGCAAGTGCAAGGAGGGGGCCCTAACGGCTCCCTCTCCATTATTGTCAGCCATGGTGGAAGCCCTTGTACGGACTTGCGACCCACCTGTATTACCTATTTGGTTACCTTTAGGCCCCAAGCTCTGAGACACACTTGCCCCCATTAAAGCCTCAGCCTCAACTACCGGAGACCTCAAACAGACCTCCTGTGATGGATACCCGGCTACCCCGACTGTGTAGCTCTGCCAAACGGGTACTTCCTCTCCCTGGAACAAGCAGCTATGTAGCCCAGGCAAGTGATTGTAGCAGGAGCCCACCCAAATAACTAGTCATACCAGCATTCAGGTGAAACAAGAACACACTTTATTGAGCAAAACACACATCTTTTATACACACACTTATCTTGATAAGAACAGAAGACAATGCCACAGTTTTCCCGCCATTCCCGCCCCTCCAGACAGGTTGGCACCTGCTATAGCAGCCTGTAATAGTCTGTATTTGTAGCAATTTGAACAAGCATTTAATTTTGTTTTATAAATAAGAACCAACAATTTCCTCAAAAGTAGGTTTGTAACATAAAAGAAGCTTGATGAATTCGTTGTCAGTGCTTCATATAATGTATTACTATTTGCCCAATAAGTGACAGTTTATTAACTTCATAAACTGTATTACTTTCAGGGCATTTGATAATGCAAACAGTTCAAATTAAGCAGAAACGTAAAATATAGTATTCCTTAATTAGGCAGGTAAAGTTCATCAAAATAAGTAAGGATAACGATTAATAATAAAATAATTAGGTCTGACCTGAGAACACAGGAATTGTTACTTGTCCGTTTGTTATGTACAGCAGCGTGGTACTCAGAGGGAGAGCGGTTGCGGCTGCAGCTGATGACGTCACCGCTACTTGCTGTGCTGTGTATGAAGCTGCTTGAATCCTGTTACCTTGTAAATGCTTCAGGGTTTGATGTCGAGTTAGTTTGATTTCCTTATAGTATGAAATATCTTCCAGTGTTGAATTGAGTAGAAGAGCTGCTAGATGTAGGAATGAAAAATAAGAGATGTTATCAGTAACTCTTCAAATAAGAATTTATGAGGCTGTTGGAGAGTGAGGAAAACTCTCAGTGTAACGCTTGTGCTGTGAATCCTTTCTCAATTAACCAGCAATGAATGCTGGGGGGAAGTGCTTGATATAGGAGGCTCTTAAAGGGACAGATCATTAGCAAGCAGTAACCCTGACAGAGCCCCCCACAAAAAGAACCACAGCGAGGTTCAAGGCCTAGGACGATCAGGGTTACGTCTATGGAAGAGGGAAATCAGACGTGGAGCAGATATGTTCGAGGCAGGCTCCCAGGAATCATCCTCATGGCCAAAACCTTTCCAATGAACCAAATAGAAAAGATTCCCACGACGTAGTCTAGAATCCAGAATGCTATGAACCTCATACTGGCAATCAAGATTAGCAGAAGGTATTGGGTCTTCTGATGTAATATTTGTTATGGGTAGGTTGCAAGGTTTGATAAGAGACACATGGAAAGTTGGATGTATCTTAAAAGTTGATGGTAGTTGGAGTGTAACTGTTGTTGGACCATTTACCCTGACGATAGGGTAAGGACCCAAAAAGAGTTTACCTAGTTTCCTACAAGGATAAGGTATCTTGAGGTTCTTAGTGGAGAGCCATACTTGTTGTCCTACGGAATATTGAGGACTAGGTCTGTGGCGAAGATCGTAGTACCTGCGTTGTGATGCCTGTGCCTGAAGAATATGTTCACGAATTGAAGAAAAGTTAGCAGAAATGTCATTAACCAGATCATTCACCTGAGGACATGGGGTGTCAATCTTCGGAAGTAGTGTGAAATTTGGATGTAAACCATAATTTATAAAAAATGGTGATGTGCCAGTTGTAGAACTCTTATTATTATTATAGGCAAATTCTGCTAGGGGCAAGTAGGTGGCCCAAGAATCTTGTTGGTGAGAGCAGAAACAACGTAGGTATTGCTCTAGCCACTGGTTCACCCTCTCCGTCTGCCCATTCGTCTGAGGATGGTAAGCAGTGGTGAGTTTTTGTTCTATATGCAGAGCAGCACACAAATTTCTCCAGAACTTAGATGTGAATTGGGTTCCACGGTCACTAAGGATGGTTTTAGGTATTCCATGCAGTCTTACAATATTTTGAATGAACAATTCACTGGTGAACTTGGAAGTGGGTAGGGAGGTAACCGGTATGAAATGTGCCATCTTTGAGAATAGATCGGTGACAACCATTATAGTGGTATATTTGTTGGAGAGAGGTAAGTCCACGATAAAGTCTAGGGATACCGCCTCCCAGGGTACTTGAGGTACAGGTAAAGGCTGTAAAAGACCCACAGGGAGTTGTTTAGAAGGTTTGGAGGTTGCGCATATAACACATTTAGAAATATATTCTTTGAGATCGAGGTTAAGAGTAGGCCACCAAAAAGATCTCTTAAGTAAATCCAAAGTTTTATCCCTTCCCATGTGTCCAGCAAGGGGAGACTCATGAACTGTTTTCAAGATTGAAGATCTAAGATTTGGAGGTATGTATAGCTTCCCGTCCTTATAGAGTAAGCCATCAGAATTGTAAGTAAGATCTGTATGAGGTACTGATGGATCAATAGCAGTAGCATCTTTTATCACTGTAGTTAGACTTGTTATAACTCCAATGATAGAGTCCTTAGGAACAATAGTAGTAGGAATGCATGGTATTATAGGTTTAGGACCTTGTCTAGAGAGGGCGTCAGCCTTGCCATTTTTTGTACCAGGCCTGTAGGTAATGATGTAATGGAAACGAGAGAAGTAAAGACTCCAGCGTAATTGTCTGGAGGATAGAGTTCGATTAGACTGAAGATATTGCAGATTTTTGTGGTCAGTATATATGACAGTTGGTTGTGTTGCACCCTCAAGCAAATGCCTCCAGTGATCGAAGGAACACTTTATTGCAAGTAATTCTTTCTCGCCAACTGGATAATTTAACTCTGCTGGTTGCATCAATCTAGAGAAGAATGCGACCGGATGTAAGGGTTCTTTGAATGATTTCCTTTGAGAGAGGATTGCCCCTATTGCGAACTCAGAAGCGTCAACTTCCAGGATAAATTGCTTTTCTAAATCCGGGTATTGGAGAATGGGTGCTGTAGTGAATTTATTTTTTAAAAGGTCAAATACCTGTTGAGTATGGCTTGTCCACCTGAAAGGATGATTCAATTTGGTGAGTTCAGTAAGAGGTTTGGTAATAGCAGCAAATCCAGGAATGAATTTCCTATAATAATTTGAGAAGCCAAGGAAACGTTGAACATCTTTCTTACATTGAGGAGTCGGCCAATTATGAATGGCCTGAACCTTGTCATCTTGCATCTTGATTCCTTCAGGAGAGATGTTATACCCCAGAAAAGAGATATTATTTGATTCAAATATACATTTTTCTAGTTTAGCGTATAGGTTATTTTTTCGTAACCTAGTGAGAACTTCTCTAACATGCATTCTATGTTGATCTAAATTTTGTGAGTAAACTAGAATATCGTCCAAATAGACAACAACATATACATCCAAAATATCTCTGAAAAGATCATTGATTAAGCATTGGAATGTTGCTGGGGCATTGCACAGACCGAATGGCATCACTGTATATTCGAATAGCCCATATCTAGTCCGAAAAGCAGTGAGCCATTCGTCGCCAGCTCTCATTCGTATAAGATTATAGGCACCTCGAAGATCCAATTTAGTGAAAATTGAGGCCCCCCTTAATCTTTCAATTAATTCAGGGATTAAAGGTAGGGGGTACCTGTTTTTTCTGGTACGCCTGTTCAATTCCCTGTAATCAATGATTGGTCTTAACGTGCCATCTTTATTGGTAACAAAAAATATGCCTGCACCTGCAGGAGAGGTACTAGGTCTTATAAAACCTTTTCGGAGGTTCTCATCGATATAATTTTTAAGGTGTTCTAGTTCTGGTTTAGAAAGGGGGTAGATATGTCCATAGGGAATTGAAACTCCTGGGAGTAAATCAATAGGACAATCGTAATCCCTATGAGGGGGCAAACATTCAGCTTCTTTTTTATTAAAAACATCTGAGAAGTCTGCATATTGTTTGGGTAAAATATTATCCTCAACCTGTAGCATAATTAAATCTGATGATGTCTCACCATTTTGAGTGAGATGAGGAAAAGATAAACTGAGGTCATTCCAGTTTATAGTTGGTTTGTGTTTACAAAACCAATTTATACCAAGGATTACATTAAACATTGGTGAAGATATGACATCAAAAGTGAGTGTTTCTGTGATGTGTGTGCAAGATATTACCTGTAATGGTGTAGTTTGGTGTGTGACAGGACCTGATTTTAAAAAAGAGCCATCAATGACCTTCACAGAGACTGGAGTTTTCTTAGAGACTAGAGGTATTTTATTCTGTTTCACAAAAGAAAAATCAACAAAATTTCTACATGAGCCGGTGTCCAGGATAGCTTCAGTTGTTATCCTGATTTGATCCCACTGTAAAATAATAGGGATAGTTAAATATGATGGTTTAATGGTTTTCATTAACAGGGATTCAGAGATGTTAGGCAACCTACCCTTCTTATTCCTAGCCAGAACTGGGCAGTCCTTTACTTCATGTGTAGGGCAGGCACAATACATGCACAAACTATGCAACTTCCTCCTAGTCTTTTCCTGAGAGGAGAAGGGACCCTTTATGAAGCCTATGTCCATAGGTTGTGGTGATTCCTTAGTTTGATAAACAGGTGTGGAGAGAAAGCTTTTTGTACCGCTAGCCTTTTCAGAGCGGCGTTCCCTAAGCCGTCTATCTATGTTAATAGTGAGAGAAAAGAAATCTTCCAATGAATCTGGAATACCTGTGCGTGAAAGCTCATCCTTTATATCCTCAGATAATCCTAAACGATATTGAGTTTTAAGGGAGACCTCATTCCATCCCGAATCACGGGCAGAAATTTTAAATTGTGTGATGTAAGACTCCACTGGGTTCTTTCTTTGTTTTAAAGATCTAAGTAAGTTTTCAGCTGTGACCTGTTTGAAAGGGTCATCATATAATGCTGACATTTGATCAAAGAATTCATCTAGAGATCCCAGTATTGCATCATCATTTTCAAAAAAAGAGTCAGCCCAAGCCCTAGGTTCCCCCCTCAAATATGATATCACAGTGAGCACTCTTGATCTTTCTGTGGGATAAGTACGTGGCTTTAATTGAAAAAGCAACAAACAGGAGTTTTTAAACTCTCTGAATCTTGAACGGTCACCAGAGAATTTTTCTGGGGGGGAGACCATAGGTTCAGGGATAGAATCTGCACTTGCAGGTTTAGGTGCCAGAGTCTCTCTTAAGCAGGCCTTCAAAGCCTGATTTTCCACTTGTAATTCATGGAAAGAACCTGATAAAGCTTCTAATCTGTCTGACAAGACTTGAACTTTATCACTTAAAAGATCTTGTTCCATAATTGCTGTTGAAAGTATATGTTTAGTATAGGATAATTCTGTGTACACAAACACTAAATCCTTTCTTCCTTATGGCTGGTTAATTCTGTAATAGTCTGTATTTGTAGCAATTTGAACAAGCATTTAATTTTGTTTTATAAATAAGAACCAACAATTTCCTCAAAAGTAGGTTTGTAACATAAAAGAAGCTTGATGAATTCGTTGTCGGTGCTTCATATAATGTATTACTATTTGCCCAATAAGTGACAGTTTATTAACTTCATAAACTGTATTACTTTCAGGGCATTTGATAATGCAAACAGTTCAAATTAAGCAGAAACGTAAAATATAGTATTCCTTAATTAGGCAGGTAAAGTTCATCAAAATAAGTAAGGATAACGATTAATAATAAAATAATTAGGTCTGACCTGAGAACACAGGAATTGTTACTTGTCCGTTTGTTATGTACAGCAGCGTGGTACTCAGAGGGAGAGCGGTTGCGGCTGCAGCTGATGACGTCACCGCTACTTGCTGTGCTGTGTATGAAGCTGCTTGAATCCTGTTACCTTGTAAATGCTTCAGGGTTTGATGTCGAGTTAGTTTGATTTCCTTATAGTATGAAATATCTTCCAGTGTTGAATTGAGTAGAAGAGCTGCTAGATGTAGGAATGAAAAATAAGAGATGTTATCAGTAACTCTTCAAATAAGAATTTATGAGGCTGTTGGAGAGTGAGGAAAACTCTCAGTGTAACGCTTGTGCTGTGAATCCTTTCTCAATTAACCAGCAATGAATGCTGGGGGGAAGTGCTTGATATAGGAGGCTCTTAAAGGGACAGATCATTAGCAAGCAGTAACCCTGACACAGCCATGGTCCTCCAGATTCTCAGTAGCCAGGGGTGGCAGTTTTCAGGGTGATCCCGGTGGTGTCATTTTAAAGCTCTCTGTCCCCAGAATCTACAGTCCAAAAAGCGACATGATTCGTGGCTGGGGACCGGAGTTATGCTGGTTTAAACGTCCACCTGGAAGTCCAGGGAGAAGAGGGGTTATAGGGGCAACCGAAACCCCTGGTTCCCAAGGGAGCTCTCTTCCTGCAATCATCCCACCTCTGGGCCACCCTGAGAGGCAGCAAACCCCAAAAGAGCGGAGCTCTGGGACAAAGGGCCACTGGAGTGACCTGGGTTAAAGGGCACCGGTAATCCTGGGGGATGCAGACGACCGGTAGTTCCAGGGGCCCGGCCGGCCGAAGGGGAAAGTGGCGGTCAGCAATTAGCTCCTTCAAGGTGACAGTCCATATACACAATAACAAGGAACAGAGGGTCTGGGGAATTGTGATTGCTCTGAGGAGCCAGAAGCCGCTAAGAAGCAACAGGGGTGAGGTTGTAGAGGGTAGGGGTTTAACCCTTGCAGCCCAGTATCTGTGACAACTCCCCCTTCCAGTTTGGCAGACCCATCTAGATCCACACAGTTCTACTGGGGGCTGTTGGATGAGCATTCTATTTCAGTTTGCAGGGAAAGTCCATCGGCATTGCTCTTTCCCGGTCTATACTGAACGTCAAAGTTAAAGGGCTGCAGGACTAAACTCCATCTTAGCAAACGTCCATTATCTCTCGACACTCGGTTAAGCCACACCAGGGGGTTGTGATCGGTGAGGACAGTGAAAGGTCTTTCATAGAGGTACGGTTGTAGTTTCTTGAGGGCCCATACCAGTGCCAGGCATTCCTTCTCCCCCACCGCGTAGCCTTCCTCCCTGCTGATGTAGGCTATGGGGTTGTCTTGCCCTTCTTCATCTAGCTGGCTTAGCACGGCTCCCAATCCAAACATGGAGGCATCTGTGTGAAAACAAAAACGTTTGGTGGGGTGAGGTGCGGCCAGGACGGGGGCAGAGATCAAGGCAGACTTGAGGCTCTGAAAAGCATTTCACATTCTGGGGACCACAGTACCTGTCGGGGCAGTCTTTTACGAGTCAGGTCGGTAAGGGGTTTGGCGAGGGTGCTATAATTGGGGACGAAACTTTGGTAATAGCCCGCGGTTCTTAGGAAGGCAAAGACCTGGGTCTTAGTTCGAGGAGTGGGCAAGTTTGCCACTGCCTCAACCTTGGCGGGTTCCGGCCGCTGCTGCCCACAGCCCACTCGGTGGCCCAGGTACTGGACCTCTGAGCGGCCTATGGTGCATTTGTTGGGTTTCAGGGTCAGCCCGGCAGTTCAGAGGCGATCTAGAATGACGCCCAGGTGGATCAAATGATCCTCCCAGGTGTCGCTAAAAATGGCGATGTTGTCCAAGTAGGCACAGGCATAGTTTTGGAGGCCATCCAGCAGGCGATCCACCATCCTCTGGAAGGTGGCTGGAGCGTTCTTCATCCCAAACGGCATGGCCTTGAACTGGTAGAGGCAGAAAGGGGTGATGAAGGCGGACTTGGGAACGGACTCAGGGTCTAGGGGGATCTGCCAGTACCCTTTGCACAGGTCAAGGGTAGTTAGGAAGTGACCCCTGGCGATTCTATCTAAGAGGTCATCGAGGCGGGGCATGGGGTAGGCATTGGTTGTGGTTCTGTCATTGAGCTTACAGTAGTCAATGCAGAACCGGGTAGTACCATCCTTTATGGGGACCAGCACCACCGGGGAGGCCCAGGGACTGTTGAATGGTTCAACAACACAAAGATCCAACATTCCCCGGAGCTCCCGGTGCATACTGTCTCTGACAGCTTCAGGTACTCTGTACGCTGCCAGCCTCAGGGGAGCTTGTCCCGGGGTTTCCACTCAGTGCATCTCCTGATGGTCCCCTAGTAAATGCTGGACCTGCTTTCTCTATTCAGCCGCTAACCTCTCATCCAGGATTATATTGGCTATTCCTTGAGGGGTCTCATCCGGCCCAGGGAGCTCTGGCATGGGAAGGCTCTCCAAGTCTTCCACAGCCAGAGCACAGATAGTGGCTACATCTTGGGGTCTTTCTACATACTCCTTGAGCATGTTCACATGAAAAGTCAGTTGGACCCAGTCATCGGAGCATTTTGCTACCAGGTAGGTGGTGTTATTCAATTGTTCCACCACCCAGTAGGGCCCTTGCCAGGAAACCTGTAACTTGTCCATTTTGACAGGCTTCAAGGCTAGAACCCTCTGCCCTACGGTGAGAATTCGGCTATGAGCGTTATGGTCGTACCACCATTTCTGTCTCCGTTGAGCGCCCTGAAGGTTCTCCCGCATCATGGCAGTGAGATCCTTCAGCCGATCCCTGAACATCAGGACGTACTCCACAATGGAGGGTCCTTCCTCCCTGGCTGATCCCTCATAGTGTGCTCGCAACAAATCTAGCGGCCCCCTGATTTTTCGGCCATACAGCAGCTTGAAGGGAGAAAACCCGGTAGATTCCTGGGGTACCTCTCTGTAGGCACATAGGAGGTGTGGCAGGAATTTTTCCCAGTCTTTGTGAGTGGCCGACAATGTCCAAAGCAATTGCTTCAGTGTCCCATTAAACCGTTCACAGAGCCCATTGGTCTGGGGGTGATAGGGGGCACTGTACTTTTGGGTGATCTCTGCTGTAAACTGGGTCCCCTGGTTAGAGACCATTTCTCAGGGGAAGCCTACCCTGGTGAATACCCGGAGCAACGCACTGGCCACCGTCTCCGCCTGGATATTCGCCAGAGGTATGGCCTCTTGATACCTAGTGGCATAGTCTACTACAGTGAGTATGTATTTTTTCCCGGAGGGACTGGGTCTAGGTAGGGGCCCTACTATACCCACATTCTGCTAAAGGGTTCGTCAATAATGGAGAAAGGGTTAAGAGGGGCTTTTGTATGATCCCCGGTCTTCCCTACCTTCTGACACACTATGCAGGTCCTACAATATTTCTTAATTTCTCGCGTGATTCTGCGCCAGAAAAAGATCTGAGTAAGGCGATGGTGTGTTTGGGAGTTGCCTAAATGCCCAGCCAAGGGGATATCGGACCGATATTTTTTTGGTACCACCAGCTGACGTTTGGGCACTGGCCCTTTCTTCCGCCGGGAGACCCGATACAACAGGCCATTTTTCCATTGGAACCATTCTTCCCCGGGGCTCTGGCGATCAGTCCCTACTTGGTCTCGGAAGGGGGCAAGGATCGGGTCACTCAGAGTCTCTTGGGCAAATTCAGAAGAGGAGGCCCAGGATAGTTGGTCGGGAAGGAAGGCAGGGAGCGGGGTTGGGTGTTGGGGAGTGAGGGTAGGTCATTGGGGAAGGAGAGGAGTCAGGGTGGGGGGTCTTACCTGGATCCCCAACTGTGGTGTGTTGGCTTGCCGCTGATCTTGCCTGCGGGTGGGCACTTGGCAGGTGTCCAGTGGAGTATCCCCCAAAAAGGTGGAAACAAATAGGCCGAGGTCGTTTCCTAGTACAACCTCTGTGGGAAGATCTGGCATAATGGCCAAAAACCACAGTACGGGCTCCGATGCCCCATGCCAGATGGACACAGGCCATAGGGACTCGTATAGTGGCACCTCCAGCCACTTTAACAGCAAGAGTTCTCCCAGTAGCGGTAGAAGCGGAGGCCAGATGAGGCTGGATCAGGGTAATGGTGGATCCGGTGTCCCGTAATCCCTGAGCCGCCTTTCCATTGACCCAAACTGTCTGGCAATGGTGCTGACAGTTGTCTGTGGACCCCAGGTAGGCTTCTTGTATGGTGCCAACCTCCTCTTCAGCCCATTCAGGATTGTCAGCCGGTGCATAAGCGTAGTGGGCAGCGGCTGGGTAGGTCAAGCGGGAGCTCTCACCCAAGCTGTCGGCTGGAGGTGTCTTGGCTGAGCGGCCAGCTGTTGTCGGACCCGACTTGGGCATTCCCACCCGTGGTGGCCGGGGTGTTTCCGCAGGAAAAACATCCCAGTGAGTCCCTGACTCCGGCCGGAGGGACAAAGGCTGGTAGGCCCGGAGGCTTATTGGTAGCCTCTAGGGGTCGGACTACCACCGAAGCTGTGCGGGGAGTCGATTGTGGGGCAGAGCGAACTTGGCGGCAGGCATCTGTGTACTGATCTGCCAGGACAGCCGCCTGGTCTGCTCTGGTGGGCCGCCGGTCCTGGACCCATTCTTTAATCTCGACTGGAATATGATTATAGAAATGTTCCAGTAGAAAAAGCTGTGCCATTTCGGCCCCAGTAGTGGCCTTGCAGCTGGCTAGCCAGGATGTCATTGACCGGATGAATTGGTGGGTCCATTCTGTGAATGGCTGTAAATCCTGCTTCCTTAGTGCCCGGAACTTCTGCCGGTGGGCCTCCGGTGTCAGCCCATATCAGGCAAGGATACGGTCTTTCACCTTGTTATAATCCTTTTGGTCCTCAGAAGGGGTAGCGTTGAAAGCTGCCAAAGCCCGCCCTGACAATTTACCGATCAGGACAGACAGTCTATCGGCATAGGCTACCCCCTGCAGTTTGCTTTGGGTCTCAAAGACCTGAAGGTAACAGTCAATATCCTCCTCCTCTTCCTTGAAGGCTCTAAAGACCCCATGGGGTAGCTTGTGCGGTCGAAGAGCCAGCACTCCATGGGCTGATGGAGCCCCTCCTATGGACTGGTGGATTTCTGCTAACTTGAGCTGGGTAACATCCGAAATGATCTTGGTGATGACCCAACCACCACTGCACTTCCCGCTGTACATCAGACGTGGATGTCCCTGGAGTGGATACTGTACTTGGGGTGGAACTTGGCATTGTAACGGATAGCTCATTTCCCCGGTCATCATCCGACCCGCCGGCCACCTGGTCCTCTCCCAGCATTTCTCTGGTGGGGGTAGTTCTGTTCCTGGTACCCACAGTCTTTCCTCGAGTCTCCATTCAATATTACTTATAGCTGGTGGTTTGAATGTCCCAGGAAGTTAGAAGCATCCCAACGCTGCCAGCCAATGTGACGGATCCCCGACTACCTGGACTGGGTAACTCCGCCAAACGGGTCCTTCCTCTCCCTGGAAAAAGTGGCTATGTAGCCCAAGCAAGTGATTGTAGCAGGAGCCCACCCAAATAACTAGACATACTAGCATTAAGGTGAAACAGGAACACACTTTATTGAGCAAAACACACATGTTTTATACACACACTTATTTTGATAAGAACAGAAGACAATGCCACAGTTTTTCCACCATTCCCGCCCCTCCAGACAGGCTGGCGTCTGCTATAGCAGCCATGGTCCTCCAGATTCTTAGTAGCCAGGGGTGGCGATTTTCAGGGTTATCCCGGGGGAGCGGCAGCACATCCAGGGTGTTGTTTTAAAGCTCTCTGTCCCCAGAATCTACAGTCCAAAAAGCGACATGATCCGTGGCTGGGGACCGAAGTTATGCTGGTTTAAAAGTCCACCTGGAAGTCCAGGGAGAAGAGGGGTTATAGGGGAAACTGGAAACCCCGATTCCCAAGTGAGCTCTCTACTGGCAATGACCCCACCTCTGGGCCACCCTGAGAGGCAGCAAACCCCAAAAGAGCGGAGCTCTGGGACAAAGGGCCACTGGAGTGACCTGGGTAAAATGGCACCGGTAATCCTGAGGGATGCAGCTGACCGGTAGTTCCAGGGGCCCGGCCGGCCAAAGGGGAAAGTGGCGGTCAGCAATTAGCTCCTTCAAGGTGACAGTCCATATACACAATAACCAGGAACAGAGGGTCTGGGGAATCGCAGTTGCTCTGAGGAGCCAGAAACCGCTAAGAAGCAACAGGGGTGAGGTTGTAGAGGGTAGGGGTTTAACCCTTGCAGCCCAGTATCCGTGACACCTCCCTTCCCCCATGTTGTCTATCCGGGTTACCCCCTTAAGTGGGTGTCCCCCCTGTGGTACTCCCTTCTTACCTGTGGAGACCGAGTGGGATGATATGCGCTCTTTGCTGCCCAAGTTCTGACTGCCGTGACTGGAAATGACGCCACTGGAAGCGACGTCAGAAAGCGCCATGTGACCGGAAGTCAACGTGGCCGCCATCTTGGATGGGACAAACACAGCCGAAGATGCTGAGGCCTGCACAACGCCGGAGAACTGATCCTGGGACTGAGCCAATACTGCACCCGAGGATGAAGCACCCGCAAGGACCGACACCAGGGATTGGAGGAGCGCACCACTGTTGAGACGGATTTGTCAGAAAGGACTACTGACGCAAGTAAGACCTCACTGCTCCCACTACACGCGCCTCCTGGACCCTCACCAGCATGCTGCCCTAGACTAACATGGGACCCCAGCCTAACCTGAACCCCCGGGCCTACTTCCTGCTCCCAGACCCTGGGACCCCGGCCTAGACACTGCTCAACTGACTGATAAGCCTGAGCTGACCCAGCCTCATCCTCCAGCCCACCCCACCCCACTCAGGAGAGGGAAACAAATGTTGGCTACCCTCCCCTACCGAAGGGGATGGAATGATAAAAAGCCCTAAAACATGGCCCTGACCCACCGTAATAGTCCAAGAGGGAAAAGACGCAACCCATTCAGTGTCCTCAAGGTCCATCTCTTCCCACTCTGCAGGTGCGGCCTCCTCCAGGGAAACTCTGCTTTGGTCCATGCTGAAAGAACTTCCAGGGATCCACAGGAACAACGAAGAGGTCCCTGCACATCCCATATAAAGGGTAAGTAAACCCCTCCCAACACAATGCAACATTGTAACAATACACACACAGCATCAGTACTCACTCAACCAGGCCTTAACCCGTAGGTACACTCCAGGCTAGTCGCCCTGCACTTTCTTTAGTATTGAAAACTATGTCATGTGGACATCTTACTAACTGTTTCATGATGTTATTGCACCTTGCTATTTATACAATTCTTTCTGTAACATTAAGTAAAACTGTAGCATATATTTCTACTAATAGCTTACTTACTTTATATATACTGCATTCCACACAATCTGAACATTCCAAATCTGCGGCGGGACTACCATTGGTGCAGCAGGTTCAGTGGCACCAGGGCCCCATAGCATCAGTATAAAGATACTGACAGGATAATACAGTGCAGCATACTCATCAGTGTATAGATACTCACATCATTATACAGTGCAGCATACTCATCAGTGTATAGATACTCACATCATTACACAGTGCAGCATACTCATCAGTGTATAGATAGTCACATCATTATGCAGTGCAGCATACTCATCAGTGTATAGATACTCACATCATTATACTGTGCAGCATACTCATCAGTGTATAGATACTCACATCATTATACAGTGCAGCATACTCATCAGTGTATAGATACTCACATAATTATACTGTGCAGCATATTCATCAGTGTATAGATACTCACATCGTTATACAGTGCAGCATACTCATCAGTGTATAGATAGTCACATCATTATACAGTGCAGCACACTCATCAGTGCATAGATACTCACATCATTATACAGTTCATCATACTCATCAGTGTATATAGTCACATTATTATACAATACAGCATACTCATCAGTGTATAGATACTCACATCAAGATACTGTGCAGCATTCTCATCAGTGTATAGATACTCACATCATTATACAGTGTAGCATACTCATCAGTGTATAGATACATCAATATACTGTGCAGCATTGTCATCAGTGTATAGATGCTCACATCATTATACAGTACAGCATACTCATCAGTGTATACTTACATCATTTTACTGTGCAGCATACTCATCAGTGTATAGATACATCATTATACAGTGCAGCATACTAATCAGTGTATGGATACTCACATCAATATACTGTGCAGCATTCTCATCCATATAGAAACTCACATCATTATACAGTGCAGCATACTAATCAGTGTATAAATACATACATCATTTTACTGTGCAGCATACTCATCAGTGTATAGATACTCGCCTCATTATACTATGCAGCATACTCATCAGTGTATAGATAGATCATTATACAGTGCAGCAAACTCATCAGTGTATAGATACTCAAATCATTATACAGTGCAACGTACTTATCAGTTTATAGATACATCATTAAACAGTGCAGCATACTCATCAGTGTATAGATATTTACATCATTATACAGTGCAGCATTCTCATCAGTGTATAAATACATACATCATTTTACTGTGCAGCATTCTCATCAGTGTATAGATACTCACATCATTATACAGTGCAGCATTCTCATCAGTGTATAGATACTCACATCATTATACTGTGCAGCATACTCATCAGTGTATATATAAATCATTATACAGTGGATCATACTCAGTGTATATATACATCATTATACAGTGCAACATACTCATCAGTATTTAGATACATCATTATACAGCGCAGCATACTCATCAGTGTATAGATACTCACATCATTATACTGTACAGCATACTCATTAGTGTATAGATACTCACATCATTATACTGTGCAGCATACTCATCAGTGTATATATAAATCATTATACAGTGGATCATACTCAGTGTATATATACATCATTATACAGTGCAGCATACTCATCAGTGTTTAGATACATCATTTTACAGTGCAGCATACTCATCAGTGTATAGATACTCACATCATTATACAGCACAGAATACTCATCAGTGTATTGATACTCACATCATTATACTGTGCAGCATACTCATCAGTGTATAGATACTCACAACATTATACAGTGCAGCATACTCATCAGTGTATATATACTTACATCATTATACTGTGCAGCATACTCATAAGTGTATAGATACATCATTACACAGTGCAGCATACTCATCAGTGTATAGATGCTCACATCATTATACAGTGCAGTGTACTCATCAGTTTATAGATACATCATTATACAGTGTAGCATAATCATCAGTGTATAGATACTTACATCATTATACAATGCAGCATACTCATCAGTGTATAGCTACATTATTATACAGTGCAGCATACTCATCAGTGTATAGATACTCACATCAATATACTGTGCAGCATTCTCATCAGTATAGATACTCACATCATTATACAGTGCAGCATACTCATCAGTGTATAGATACATCATTATACAGTGCAGCATACTCATCAGTGTTTAGATACATCATTATACAGTGCAGCATACTCATCAGTGTATAGATACTCACATCATTATACTGTGCAGCATACTCATAAGTGTATAGATACATCATTATACAGTGCAGCATACTCATAAGTGTATAGATACATCATTATACAGTGCAGCATACTCATCAGTGTATAGATAATCACATCATTATACAGCACAGAATACTCATCAGTGTATAGATACTTACATCATTATACTGTGCAGCATGCTCATCAGTGTATAGATACTCACATCATTATACAGTGCAGCATACTCATCAGTCTATAGATACTCACATCATTATACTGTGCAACATACTCATAAGTGTATAGATTCATCATTATACAGTGCAGCATACTCATTAGTATATAGATACATCATTATACAGTGCAGCATGCTCATCAGTGTATAAATACTCACATCATTATACAGTGCAGCATACTCATCAGTGTATAGATACTCACATCATTATACTGTGCAGCTTAGTCATCAGTGTATAGAAACTCACATTGTTATACTGTGCAGCATACTCATCAGTGTATAGATACTCACATCATTATACTGTGCAGCTTAGTCATCAGTGTATAGAAACTCACATTGTTATACTGTGCAGCATACTCATCAGTGTATAGATACTCACATCATTATATTATGCAGCATACTCATCATTGTATAGATACTTACAACATTATACTGCACAGCATACTCATCAGTTTATAGATACTCACATCATTATACTGTGCAGCAGTAACGTGCAGTGAGGTCAGAGGCTGTTGAGGCGCTAAGCTGGCTATGATACGCCGGAGAAACACATATATGAACCCAATAGAGGTAGCTTAAATAAAATACTTACATCATTATACAGTGCAGCATACTCATCAGATTATAGATACATCATTATACAGTGCAGCATACTCATCAGTGTATAGATACTCACATTTTTATTCAATACAGCATACTCATCAGTGTATAGATACTCACATCAATATACTGTGCAGCATTCTCATCAGTGTATAGATACTCACATCATTAAACAGTGCAGCATACTCATCAGTGTATAAATACGTACATAATTTTACTGTGCAGCATACTCATTCGTTTATAGATACTCACATCATTATACTGTGCAGCATACCCATCAGTGTATAGATAAATCACTATACAGTGCAGCATACTCATCAGTGTATAGATACTCACATTATTATACAGTACAGCATACTCATCATTGTATAGATACTCACATCAAAATACTGTGCAGCATTCTCATCAGTGTATAAATATTCACATCATTATACAGTGCAGCATACTCATCAGTGTATAAATACTTATATCATTATACAGTGCAGCATACTCATCAGTTTATAGATACATAATTATACAGTGCAGCATACTCATCAGTGTATAGATACTCACATTATTATAAAGTAAAGCATACTCATCAGTGTATAGTTACTCAAATCAATATACTGTGCAGCATTGTCATCAGTGTATAGATGCTCACATCATTATACAGTGCAGCATACTCATCAGTGTATAGATACATCATTATACAGTGCAGCATACTCATCAGTGTATAGATACTCACATTAATATACTGTGTAGCATTCTCATCAGTATAGCTACTCACATCATTATAGAGTGCAGCATACTCATCTGTGTATACAAACATACATAATTGTACTGTGCAGCATTCTCATCAGTATAGATACTCACATCATTATACAGTGCAGCATATTAATCAGTGTACAAATACATACATAATTTTACTGTGCAGCATACTCATCAGTGTATAGATACTCACATCATTATACTATGCAGCATACTCATCAGTGTATAGATAGATCATTATACAGTACAGCATACTTATCAGTGTATAGATACTCACATCATTATACAGTGCAGCGTACTCATCAGTTTATAGATACATCATTATACAGTGCAGCATACTCATCAGTGTATAGATACATTATTATACAGTGCAGCATACTCATGAGTGTATAGATACTCACATCAATATACTGTGTAGCATTCTCATCAGTATAGCTACTCACATCATTATAGAGTGCAGCATACTCATCTGTGTATAAAAACATACATAATTGTACTGTGCAGCATACTCATCAGTGTATAGATAAATCATTATACAGTGCAGCATACTCATCAGTGTATAGATACATCATTATACAGTGCAGCATACTCATCAGTGTTTAGATACATCATTATACAATGCAGCATACTCATCAGTGTATAGATACTCACATCATTATACTGTGCAGCATACTCATACGTGTATTGATACATCATTATAAAGAGCAGCATACTCATCAGTGTTTAGATACATCATTTTACAGTGCAGCATACTCATCAGTGTATAGATACATAATTATACTGTGCAGCTCGCTCATCAGTGTATATATACTCACATCATTATACAGCGCAGAATACTCATCAGTGTATATATACTCACATCATTATACTGTGCAGCATACTCATAAGTGTATAGATACATCATTATACAGTGCAGCATACTCATCAGTATATAGATACATCATTATACTGTGCAGCATACTCATAAGTGTATAGATACATCATTATACAGTGCAGCATACTCATCAGTGTATAGATACATAATTATACTGTGCAGCTCGCTCATCAGTGTATATATACTCACATCATTATACAGCGCAGAATACTCATCAGTGTATATATACTCACATCATTATACTGTGCAGCATACTCATAAGTGTATAGATACATCATTATACAGTGCAGCATACTCATCAGTATATAGATACATCATTATACTGTGCAGCATGCTCATCAGTGTATAGATACTCACATCATTATACAGTGCAGCATACTTATCAGTGTATAGATACTCACATCATTATACTGTACAGCTTACTCATCAGTGTATAGATACTCATATAATTCTACTGTGCAGCATACTCATCAGTGTATAGATACTCACATCATTATACTCATCAGTGTATAGATACTCACATTGTTATACTAAGCAGTATACTCATCGGTGTATAGATACTCTGATCATTATACAGTGCAGCATACTCATCAGTGTATAGATACTCACATCGTTATACTGTGCAGCATACTCATCAGTGTATAGATACTCACATCATTATACTATGCAGCATACTCATCATTGTATAGATACTTACAACATTATACTGCACAGCATACTCATCAGTTTATAGATACTTGCATCATTTTACTGTGCAGCATACTCATCAGTGTATAGATACTCACATCATTATACTGTGCCGCACGCTCATCAGTGTATAGATACTCACATCATTATACTGTGCAGCAGTGACATGCGGTGAGGTCAGATGCTGGTGAGGCGCTAAGCTGGCTATGATATGCCGGAGAAACACATATATGAACCCAATAGAGGTAGCTTAAATTAAACTAAAGCATTGTTTCTCAACCGCGGACCTTAAGTACCCCAAACAGGGCATGTTTTCATTATAGCTGAACCAGTGCACAGGTGAAATAATTAACTGGTAGGTGAGAGCAAGTTAATAACAATGGAGTTATTAATCAGCTGATTACTTCACCTGTGCACCGGTTCAGCTATAATGAAAACCTGGCCTGTTGGGGGTATTTGAGGACCATGGTTAAGAAACACTGCACTAAAGCACCTGCTCATCTGCAATGTGTTTATTACCTGGAGAATAAAGCACACACACTCTGCATACACACTGCTCACTAACACACACACACTACATACACACACTGCTCACTAACACACACACACTGCTCACTGACACACACACACACTACATACACACTGCGCACTGACAGACACACACTACACACAAACACTGCTCACTAACACACCCACTACATACACACTGCTCACTAACACACACAGTGTCACACACACTACATACCCACACTGCTCACTGACACACACACTACATACACACACTGCTCTCTAGCACACACACACTACATATACACACTGCTCACTAACACGCACACACACTACATACACACTGCTCACTAACACGCACAAACACTACATACACACTGCTCACTAACACACACACTACATACATACACTGCTCTCTGACACACACACACTACATATACACACTGCTCACTAACACGCACACACACACTACATACACACTGCTCACTAACACGCACAAACACTACATACACACTGCTCACTAACACACAAACACTACATACACACTTCTCACTGACACACACACTAAAAGAGTAACAAAAACATAAACAGGTCTATGAAAATGTTTTTTTATGAGATGTGTAAATTTAGACTATTTTGCTTAATTTATTAGATATGGTATCCTTTGCTCATATCCATATATGATATCTGAGCATGGACATAAGAAATTGCTGAAGGCATTTTGACTCCTTGCTGTATTTTCCCTAGGCCCATAATTAACATTTTATAAATCACTATAAAAAAGTAGCTTTACTGTTAGGGCAACAGTTTTTAGTATTATAAACTGAACTCTACGTACACTTCAAAAGGTGAAATAATTTTGCACAGAATGGCATGGCATTGCCCTAACAGTAAAGCTACTTTTTATAGTGTTCACAATGTGATTTATAAAATCATTATACTGTGCAGCATAGTCATCAGTGTATAGATCCTAACATCATTATACTGTGCAGCATACTCATCAGTGAATTGATACTCACATCATTATACATTCAGCATACTCCTCAGTGTATAGATACTCACAACATTATACTGTGCAGCATACTTGTCAGTGTATAGATACTCACATCATTATACAGTGCAGAATACTCATAAGTGTATAGAGACTCACAAAAGTATACTGTGCGGCATAATTATCAGAGTATAGATACTCACATCACTACACTGTACTGCATACTCATCAGTGTATAGATACCCACATCATTATATGGAGCAGCATGCTCATCAGTGTATAAATACATCATTATACTGTGCAGCACACTCATCAGTGTATAGATACTCACATCATTATACCGTGCAGCATACTCATCAGTTTATAGATACTCACATCATTATCCTGTACAGCATACTCATCAGTGTATAGATACTCACATCATTGCACTATACTGCATACTCATCAGTGTATAGATACTCACATCATTATGCAGTGCAGCATACTCATCAGTGTATAGATACTCACAACATTATACAGTGCAGCATACTTATTAGTGTATAGATACATCATAATGCAGTGCAGTATACTCATCAGTGTATAGATACTCACATCATTATAAAGTGCAGCATAGTCATTACTCATCAGTGTATAGATAGTCACATAATTATAATGTGCAGCACACACATCATTGTATAGATACTCACATCATTATACTGTGCAGCATATTTATCAGTGTATAGATACTAACATGATTATACTGCACAGTATACTCATCAGTGTATAGATATTCACATCATAATACTGTGCAGCATACTCATCAGTGTATAGATACTCACATCATTATACTGTGCAGCATTCTCATCAGTGCATAGATACTCACATCATTATACTGTGCAGTATACTCATCAGTGTATAGATACTCACATCATTATACTGCACAGCATACTCATCAGTGTATAGATACTCAAATCATTATAGAGTGCAGCATACTCATCAGTGTATAGATACTCACATCATTATACAGTGCAGCATACTGATCAGTGCATAGATAGTCGCTTCATTATACTGTGCTGCATATTCATCAGTGTATTGATACAGACATCATAATACAGCACAGCATACTCATCGGTGTATAGATACTCACATCATTATGCAGTGCAGTATACTCATTAGTGTATAGATACTCACATAATTAAACTGTGCAGCATACTCATCAGTGTATAGATACTCACATTGTTATACTGTGCAGCATACTCATTAGTGTAAAGATACTCACATCATTATACTGTGCAGCATACTCATCAGTGTATAGATACTCACATCATTATACTGCACAGCATACTCATCAGTGTATAGATACTCACATCATTCATTATACAGTGCAGCATACTCATCAGTATATAGATACTCACATCATTATACAGTGCAGCATACTCATCAGTGTATAGATACTAACATGATTATACTGCACAGTATACTCATCAGTGTATAGATACTCACATCATTATACTGTGCAGCATACTTGTCAGTGTATAGATACTCACATCATTATACCGTGCAGCATACTCATCAGTGTACATATACTCACATCATTATACCGTGCAGCATACTCATCAGTGTACATATACTCACATCATTATACAGTGCAGCACACTCGTCAGTGTATAGATACTAACATGATTATACTGCTCAGTAAACTCATCAGTATATAGATACTCACATCATTATACTGTGCAGCATACTCATCAGTGTATAGATACTCACATCATTATACTGCACAGCATACTCATCAGTGTATAGTTACTCACATCATTATACAGTGCAGCATACTCATCAGTGCATAGATACTCACATAATTATACTGTGCAACAAACTCATCAGTGTATTAATACTCACATCATTATACATGCAGCATACTCCACAGTGTATAGATAATCACAGCATTATACCGTGCAGTGTGCTCATTATCAGTGTATAGATACTCCCATCATTATACAATGCAGCGTACGCATCAGTGTATAAATACTCACATCATTATACAGTGCAGCATACTCATAAGTGTATAGAGACTCACAATATATACTGTGCAGCAAACTTATCAGTGTATAGATACTCACATCATTATACAGTGCAGCATACTCATCAGTGTATAGATACTCACATCATTATACAGTGCAGCATGCTCATCAGTGTATAGATACTCACATCATTATACTGTGCAGCATACTCATCAGTGTATAGATACTCACATCATTATACAGTGCAGCATGATTATTAGTGTATAGATACTCACGTCATAATGCAGTGCAGCATACTCATCAGTGTATATAGATACTCACATCATTATAAAGTGCAGCATACTCATTGTATAGATACACATAATTATAATGTGCAGCGCACACAACATTGTATAGATACTCACATCATTATACTGTGCAGCATACTCATCAGTGTATAGATACTCACATTTTTATACTGTGCAGCATACTCATCAGTGTATAAATACTCACATCATTATACTATGCAGCATACTCATCAGTGTATAGATACTCCCATCATTATTCTATGCAGCATGCTCATCATTGTATAGATACTTACAATATTATACTGCACAGCAAACTCATCAGTGTATATATACTCACATCATTTTACTGTGCAGCATATTAATCAGTGTATAGATGCTAACATCATTATACTGTGCAGCACACTCATCAGTGTATAGATACTCACACCATTATACTGTACAGCATACTCATCAGTCTATAGATACTTACATAATTATACTGTGCATCATACTCATCAGTGTATAGATACTCACATAATTAAACTGTGCAGCATATTTATCAGTGTATAGATACTAACATGATTATACTGCACAGTATACTCATCAGTGTATAGATATTCACATCATAATACTGTGCAGCATACTCATCAGTGTATAGATACTCACATCATTATACTGTGCAGCATTCTCATCAGTGCATAGATACTCACATCATTATACTGTGCAGCATAGTCATCAGTGTATAGATCCTAACATCATTATACTGTGCAGCATACTCATCAGTGAATTGATACTCACATCATTATACATTCAGCATACTCCTCAGTGTATAGATACTCACATCATTATACTGTGCAGCATACTTGTCAGTGTATAGAGACTCACAAAAGTATACTGTGCAGCATAATTATCAGTGTATAGATACTCACATCTCTACACTGTACTGCATACTCATCAGTGTATAGATACCCACATCATTATATGGAGCAGCATTCTCATCAGTGTATAAATACATCATTATACTGTGCAGCACACTCATCAGTGTATAGATACTCACATCATTATACCGTGCAGCATACTCATCAGTTTATAGATACTCACATCATTATCCTGTACAGCATACTCATCAGTGTATAGATACTCACATCATTGCACTGTACTGCATACTCATCAGTGTATAGATACTCACATCATTATACAGTGCAGCATACTCATCAGTGTATAGATACTCACATCATTATACAGTGCAGCATAATTATTAGTGTATAGATACTCACATCATAATGCAGTGCAGCGTACTCATCAGTGTATATAGATACTCACATCATTATAAAGTGCAGCATACTCATTGTATAGATACACATAATTATAATGTGCAGCACACACATCATTGTATAGATACTCACATCATTATACTATGCAGCATACTCATCAGTGTATAGATACTCACATCATTATTCTATGCAGCATGCTCATCATTGTATAGATACTTACAACATTATACTGCACAGCAAACTCATCAGTGTATATATACTCACATCATTTTACTTTGCAGCATATTAATCAGTGTATAGATACTCACATCATTATACTGTGCAGCACACTCATCAGTGTATAGATACTCACATCATTATACTGTACAGCATACTCATCAGTCTATAGATACTTACATAATTATACTGTGCATCATACTCATCAGTGTATAGATACTCACATAATTAAACTGTGCAGCATATTTATCAGTGTATAGATACTCACATCATTATACTGTGCAGCATTCTCATCAGTGCATAGATACTCACATCATTATACTTTGCAGCATAGTCATCAGTGTATAGATCCTGACATCATTATACTGTGCAGCATACTCATCAGTGAATTGATACTCACATTATTATACATTCAGCATACTCCTCAGTGTATAAATACTCACATCATTATACAGTGCAGCATAATTATTAGTGTATAGATACTCACATCATAATGCAGTGCAGCATACTCATCAGTGTATATAGATACTCACATCATTATAAAGTGCAGCATACTCATTGTATAGATACACATAATTATAATGTGCAGCACACACATCATTGTATAGATACTCACATCATTATACTGTGCAGCATACTCATCAGTGTATAGATACTCACATTGTTATACTGTGCAGCATACTCATCAGTGTATAAATACTCACATCATTATACTATGCAGCATACTCATCAGTGTATAGATACTCACATAATTATTCTATGCAGCATGCTCATCATTGTATAGATACTTACAACATTATACTGCACAGCAAACTCATCAGTGTATATATACTCACATCATTTTACTGTGCAGCATATTAATCAGTGTACAGGGAGTGCAGAATTATTAGGCAAATTAGTATTTTGACCACATCATCCTCTTTATGCATGTTGTCTTACTCCAAGCTGTATAGGCTCGAAAGCCTACTACCAATTAAGCATATTAGGTGATGTGCATCTCTGTAATGAGAAGGGGTGTGGTCTAATGACATAAACACCCTATATCAGGTGTGCATAATTATTAGGCAACTTCCTTTCCTTTGGCAAAATGGGTCAAAAGAAGGACTTGACAGGCTCAGAAAAGTCAAAAATAGTGAGATATCTTGCAGAGGGATGCAGCACTCTTAAAATTGCAAAGCTTCTGAAGCGTGATCATCGAACAATCAAGCGTTTCATTCAAAATATTCAACAGGGTCACAAGAAGCGTGTGGAAAAACCAAGGCGCAAAATAACTGCCCATGAACTGAGAAAAGTCAAGCGTGCAGCTGCCAAGATGCCACTTGCCACCAGTTTGGCCATATTTCAGAGCTGCAACATCACTGGCGTGCCCAAAAGCACAAGGTGTGTAATACTCAGAGACATGGCCAAGGTAAGAAAGTCTGAAAGACGACCACCACTGAACAAGACACACAAGCTGAAACGTCAAGACTGGGCCAAGAAATATCTCAAGACTGATTTTTCTAAGGTTTTATGGACTGATGAAATGAGAGTGAGTCTTGATGGGCCAGATGGATGGGCCCGTGGCTGGATTGGTAAAGGGCAGAGAGCTCCAGTCCGACTCAGATGCCAGCAAGGTGGAGGTGGAGTACTGGTTTGGGCTGGTATCATCAAAGATGAGCTTGTGGGCCTTTTTGGGTTGAGGATGGAGTCAAGCTCAACTCCCAGTCCTACTGCCAGTTTCTGGAAGATACCTTCTTCAAGCAGTGGTACAGGAAGAAGTCTGCATCCTTCAAGAAAAACATGATTTTCATGCAGGACAATGCTCCATCACACGCGTCCAAGTACTCCACAGCGTGGCTGGCAAGAAAGGGTATAAAAGAAGAAAATCTAATGACATGGCCTCCTTGTTCACCTGATCTGAACCCCATTGAGAACCTGTGGTCCATCATCAAATGTGAGATTTACAAGGAGGGAAAACAGCACACCTCTATGAACAGTGTCTGGGAGGCTGTGGTTGCTGCTGCATGCAATGTTGATGGTGAACAAATCAAAACACTGACAGAATCCATGGATGGCAGACTTTTGAGTGTCCTTGCAAAGAAAGGTGGCTATATTGGTCACTGATTTGTTTTTGTTTTGTTTTTGTATGTCAGAAATTTATATTTGTGAATGTTGAGATGTTATATTGGTTTCACTGGTAAAAATAAATAATTGAAATGGGTATATATTTGTTTTTTGTTAAGTTGCCTAATAATTATGCACAGTAATAGTCACCTGCACACACAGATATCCCCCTAAAATAGCTAAAACTAAAAACAAACTAAAAACTACATCCAAAAATATTCAGCTTTGATATTAATGAGTTTTTTGGGTTCATTGCCTAATAATTCTGCACTCCCTGTATAGATACTCACATCATTATACTGTGCAGCACACTCATCAGGAACAGCCAATAGAATGCGAGCTCAATCTGATTGGCTGATTGGATCAGCCAATCGGATTGAACTTGAATCTGATTGGCTGATTCTATCAGCCAATCAGATTTTTCCTACCTTAATTCCGATTGGCTGATAGAATCCTATCAGCCAATCGGAATTGAGGGGACGCCATCTTGGATGACGTCCCTTAAAGGAGCCTTCATTCGTCGTAGTCCGTCGGTGAAGAAGGATGTTCCGCTTCGGAGGGAGGAAGATTCAAGACCCGGCTTGGAAGATGACATCGCCCGGATAGAAGACCTCTTCAGCGCCTCTTGGAAGATGACATCGCCCGGATCGAAGACTTCTTCAGCGCCGCCTGGATGATGACTTCATCGGATGGAAGATTTATTCAGCGCCGCTTGGAGGATTAACTTCTTCAGCTCCGGATGTCCACTTCGGTTCCATCGCTGCTCGGCTGAGTGAAGACGACTCAAGGTAGGATGATCTTCAGGGGATTAGTGTTAGGTTTTTGTAAGGGGGGGTTTGGGTTAGATTAGGGGTATGTGGGTGGTGGGTTTTAATGTTGGGGGGGTTGTATTTTTCTTTTACAGGCAAAAGAGCTGAACTTTTTGGGGCATGCCCCCACAAATGGCCCTTTTAAGGGCTGGTAAAGTAAAAGAGCTTTGAACTTTATTTAATTTAGAATAGGGTAGGGCATTTTTTTATTTTGGGGGGGTTTGTTATTTTATTAGGGGGCTTAGATTAGGTGTAAGTAGCTTAAAATTGTTGTAATACTTTTTAAAATGTTTGTAACTTATTTTTTTATTTTTTGTAACTTAGCTTTTTTTATTTTTTGTACTTTAGTTAGTTTATGTAATTGTATTTAATTGTAGTTATTTGTAGGTAGTTTATTTAATTAATTTAATGATAGTGTAGTATTAGGTTTAATTGTAACTTAGGTTAGGATTTATTTTACAGGTAATTTTGTATTTCTTTTAGCTAGGTAGTTATTAAATAGTTAATAACTATTTAATAACTATTCTAACTAGCTAAAATAAATACAAAGTTACCTGTAAAATAAATATAAATCCTAAGATAGCTACAATATAATTAT
The DNA here is from genome assembly GCF_027579735.1 of Bombina bombina. Classification (NCBI taxonomy): domain Eukaryota; kingdom Metazoa; phylum Chordata; class Amphibia; order Anura; family Bombinatoridae; genus Bombina; species Bombina bombina. Next base: position 187,511,973 of record NC_069505.1, read on the forward strand.
TATTTATATTGTAGCTATATTAGGGTTTATTTTACAGGTAAGTATTTAGTTTTAAATAGGAATAATTTATTAAAGTATAGTGTAGTGTTAGGTGTAATTATAACTTAGGTTAGGATTTATTTTACAGGTAAATTTCAGTTTATTTTAGCTAGGTAAGCTATTAAATAGTTAATAACTATTTAATAGCTATTGTACCTAGTTAAAATAAATTGAAAGTTGCCTGCAAAATAAAAATAAATCCTAAGATAGCTACAATATAATTATTATTTATATTGTAGCTATATTAGGGTTTATTTTAAAGGTAAGTATTTAGTTTTAAATAGGATTAATTTAGTTAATAATAGAAATATTATTTAGATTTATTTAATTAATATTTAAGTTAGGGGTGCGTTAGAGTTAGGGTTAGATTTAGGTTTAGGGGTTAATAATTTTATTACAGTGGCGGCGGTGTAGTGGGGGGCAGGATAGGGATTAATAGGTTTAATATAGGTTGCGGCGGGTTCAGGGAGCGGCGGTTTAAAGGTTAAACTATTTATTTAGTTGCGGCGAGGTGCGGGATCAGCAGGATAGGGGTTAATAATTTTATTATAGAGGGCGACGGTATAGGGGGGGCAGGATAGTGGTTAATAGGTATACTGTAGGTGGCAGCGGTGTCCGGGAGCGGCGGTTTAGGGGTTAATACATTTATCAGAGTTGCGGCAGGGTCTAGGAGCGGTGGTTTAGGGGTTAATACATTTATAAGAGTTGCGGCAGGGTCTAGGAGCAGCGGTTTAGGGTTTAGTAACTTTATTGAGTTGCGGGAGGCTCCGGGGGCGCCGGTATAGGGATAGAACAGTGTAGTTTAGTGTGGGTGCTTAGTGACAGGCTAGCAATAAAGCTGGGAAAAAGCCGAAGAGCAGCGAGATCGGATGAGTGATAACTCTCACAGTCCGCTGCTAATCGCCCCGCGGCTTTTTGACAGCTTTATTTGATAACTTAGGCGAACGTATTCAAGGTCCGCGGCGGCGAAGGTAGGCGAGCTTAGGCGGGGCGTATTGGGCCGGCAAAGGCAGAAAAGTAGACGGCTTGATAACTACCCCCCATAGAATGTACATGTGTGTGTGTGTATATATATATATATATATATATATATATATATATATATATATTAATATATGCACATACAGTAAATATATACTGTATATATATATATATATATATATATATATATATATATACAGCTTTGCTTTGTCATTATTATATAAATAAATTGAGTAAGATACATTGTGACCTGTTTAGCTTTGATCTTGTCTAACAGATAATAAGCAGCAGACAATTCATATATACAGCTTCCCCTTCTATAGGTGGGTCTTTATTTGAATCTATTTTTGAAGTTCCTTTTGATAATTTTTCTCTGACCTGATTTCTTAGACTGTACTTCCTTCCCTTTTGTTTTTAAGCAGTTAGACTTTCATTACATTTTCAAGGAATTACCCTGAAACATTATAGTGCAAATGCACAAAAGCCTGTGCTCCATAAAATAGAATCAAATTCACAATTACTGGAAAGGAAGTTTTTTAAGTTCTTTATTGAGGTGCATGTGGGAAAAATACTTCAAAGTGGAGAAATGAATTGATAGTATAAACTGGTACACTATACCTGATACAAAGGCACTGTAGCAATTAGTCATTTATTTTGTTGTATGAATACAAATTTGTTCACAAAACACAGTTATTTGCTTTGTTTTCACAAAATGAATATCCAAACGAATGCACCACGAAATTTAAAGAAAATGAATAAAATACTGACGAAATTCATCACTATTCATTTGATTACATTGAATTACCTGAGGGGTTATAAATAATTACCTATAGTGCACTGGGTAGCCGCACTAATCCCGACCCTTCTTCACAGAGCCGAATGCCACGCTAATAGGACGTTTAGCTACAGGAGAACTTATTTGAAAAGTAAGAATATAAAGCTCAAGAGCTGGCACATTTTTGGTTCAGCACCTGGGTAGCGCTTGCTGATTATGGCTAAATGTAGCCACCAATAAGCAAGCGCTATCTAGGATGCTGAACCTAAAATGAGCCAGTTTCTAAGCTGTAAATTCCTGCTTTTCAAATAAAGTTGGCAAGAGAACGAAGAAAAATTGACAATAGGAGTAAATCACAAAGTTGCTTAAAATTGCTGCTCTACCTGAATCATGAGAGAGAAAAACTGTGGGTTCAGTATCCCTTTAATGACATAACATGATATGGAAGAGGGACTTCATTAATTTGTTTTCCCTTTTACCGTTGGACCAATCTTTCGAAATCCCTGAGGATTCCAAGAAGGATGCGTCCAAAAAGGAGGAAGAGGAGAGGAAGAAGCGCTATAGGAAGTTACCAAAAACTTTCTCTAACTGGTTTTAGGCCTTTGTCATCTACGCCAGTGTTATGGCAGGCAAGTTTCCTAACAGGGGGCTGCGCTCTTCTGTTATTTGGACGAGGTCGCTGCCGCACAGCGAACGTTTGGGGGTATGGCTTGATGGGCGTATGACGAGCAGTTTCGTCAGCGCTTGTCTGTTAAGCCAGAGATGCAATGGGATGAGCGAGATATGGGCTTATGGCTCAAGGTCATGACCCCGCTCAGTTCATCACAGCCCTTTCGCACAGGAGCCGGCGGTTCCCATCAGGGAGGACTGTCGGCATCTGTCAAAAAAGGTTTCTGCTTTGCCTTCAATGAGAGGGTGTGCAAATGGGGCTCGTCGTGCAAATTTCGGCACAAGTGTTCAGGGTGTGGGGCCTACCCCTTCTCAAAGTGCTTCCGAAAGGGAAAAGCAGGGGGAGGTTCAGATTTGCCTGACAAGGGAACTAAATCCGGTGAGGCTAAGAGGGATGGCGCCCTGGCTCGCACGGTACGCTAAACGTAAGGGTTGTGAAAAAAGGCGTTGTTGTTGTGGCATGGGTTTGAATTTGGCTTTACGGACAGATCTGTACCTTATAGCCCAGTTTACAGTGCACTGTAGATGATGTTGTTGTGAAAGGTGAAACTCCTGTATTTCCAATGGAGTTGTGTCCGTGCAATCTCACTTTGGAGTGCGGTCTATGGCGTCTTCCAATGCCGGGTGTTAGTCACACAGACAGCACTCCAAAGTGAGATTGAACGGACACAACTCCATTGGAAATACAGGAGTTTCACCTTTCACAACAACATCATCTACAGTGCACTGTAAACTGGACTATAAGGTACAAATCTGGCCATAAAGCCAAAGACTTATATTGATATAACTGCTAATATCAGTTCATACTGAGGAATGAGATAAACATGATAAATTGTGACAACTAATACAGATTGTAACATATCACCAACTACATAATTACAAAGGCAAAAATCAACCTGTTCAAGTAACAACATTGTAACTTGCTTCCTTAACCACATTGTAAGTTGTATCCTTAACATATATAGTATTGATACAGTTAAGATACATTACCTCCAATATCTGCAAATCTGTGTAGACGTTTGATTTATAACAGAGACTGTGTTTTTGTAATAACACCTATAATTCCAACAAACTTCACGCATCTCAAACGTCATTTGACATATTAGCCACATCCTAAAATTACCTGATTTAAGTGCAGACAACATCCAACATTGTATTTTGCAGTTGTTTTGAATTGTTGATCTAAACTATCTGAGGATTACCATGTTTTAGCTGCTAAATGAGCAAATATGTACAGAGAATCCGAAAGATGCGCATATGAAATTATATTACTTATCGACCATTACGGCTAAAGTGTGTGTGTATATATATATACAGGGAGTGCAGAATTATTAGGCAAGTTGTATTTTTTAGGATTCATTTTATTATTGAACAACAACCATGTTCTCAATGAACCCAAAATACTCATTAATATCAAAGCTGAATAGTTTTGGAAGTAGTTTTTAGTTTGTTTTTAGTTATAGCTATTTTAGGGGGATATCTGTGTGTGCAGGTGACTATTACTGTGCATAATTATTAGGCAACTTAACAAAAAAACAAATATATATCCATTTCAATTATTTATTTTTACCAGTGAAACCAATATAACATCTCAACATTCACAAATATACATTTCTGACATTCAAAAACAAAACAAAAACAAATCAGTGACCAATATAGCCACCTTTCTTTGCAAGGACACTCAAAAGCCTGCCATCCATGGATTCTGTCAGTGTTTTGATCTGTTCACCATCAACATTGCGTGCAGCAGCAACCACAGCCTCCCAGACACTGTTCAGAGAGGTGTACTGTTTTCCCTCCTTGTAAATCTCACATTTGATGATGGACCACAGGTTCTCAATGGGGTTCAGATCAGGTGAACAAGGAGGCCATGTCATTAGATTTTCTTCTTTTATACCCTTTCTTGCCAGCCACGCTGTGGAGTACTTGGACGCGTGTGATGGAGCATTGTCCTGCATGAAAATCATGTTTTTCTTGAAGGATGCAGACTTCTTCCTGTACCACTGCTTGAAGAAGGTGTCTTCCAGAAACTGGCAGTAGGACTGGGAGTTGAGCTTGACTCCATCCTCAACCCGAAAAGGCCCCACAAGCTCATCTTTGATGATACCAGCCCAAAGCAGTACTCCACCTCCACCTTGCTGGCATCTGAGTCGGACTAGAGCTCTCTGCCCTTTACCAATCCAGCCACGGGCCCATCCATCTGGCCCATCAAGACTCACTCTCATTTCATCAGTCCATAAAACCTTAGAAAAATCAGTCTTGAGATATTTCTTGGCCCAGTCTTGACGTTTCAGCTTGTGTGTCTTGTTCAGTGGTGGTCGTCTTTCAGCCTTTCTTACCTTGGCCATGTCTCTGAGTATTGCACACCTTGTGCTTTTGGGCACTCCAGTGATGTTGCAGCTCTGAAATATGGCCAAACTGGTGGCAAGTGGCATCTTGGCAGCTGCACGCTTGACTTTTCTCAGTTCATGGGCAGTTATTTTGCGCCTTGGTTTTTCCACACGCTTCTTGCGACCCTGTTGACTATTTTGAATTAAACGCTTGATTGTTTGATGATCACGCTTCAGAAGCTTTGCAATTTTAAGAGTGCTGCATCCCTCTGCAAGATATCTCACTATTTTTGACTTTTCTGAGCCTGTCAAGTCCTTCTTTTGACCCATTTTGCCAAAGGAAAGGAAGTTGCCTAATAATTATGCACACCTGATATAGGGTGTTGATGTCATTAGACCACACCCCTTCTCATTACAGAGATGCACATCACCTAATATGCTTAATTGGTAGTAAGCTTTCGAGCCTATACAGCTTGGAGTAAGACAACATGCATAAAGAGGATGATGTGGTCAAAATACTCATTTGCCTAATAATTCTGCACTCCCTGTATACAGTTTGTCACATATAGTGTACAAGGTCTTTCTTTTTAGCTTATTTGCTCTTATATATGTTTTATTTCCTATTCTAATATAATACATATCAGCACCGGTGTCTAGACATAAGTTTTTACTACCGTTTTAATGCATTGTTCTATTTAAAATTGTATGCCCATAAGGGATTTGATAATTAATAAATCCATTTATTTTATTTCACATTCTCGATTATGAGTCATATTTAACAGGAGTACACAGTACACTTTTTTATATACATATATATACATATAATATATGTATATACTATTTTATATATTGGCTACCAACAAATTGGGGAATTAGCAATTGTATATTGCGTCGCCTTATCTTTGAATTTAGCTTATTAAACATTTTTTGGGATAATGTTTTAAAGTTGAACTTGTTTTCCCACTCCAACTAGACAGTAACCTCTTGTTCATTAATTGTGGTCCCTAAGAAGGACCCAGGGAAGTTCAGGATGATACATCACCTGTCCTTCCCTTAAGGGTGTTCTGTGAATGATGGTATTCCAGAGGAGCTGGCTTCTGTATCATATACATCTTTTGATCTGGCTGTCAAGCTCGTTAAGGAGACTGGTCCTTTGGCATTGTTGGCCAAGATTTATATAGAGGCGGCCTTCCAGTTTTTACCAGTTCATCCATCCTCTCATTACCTCCTGGGTTGTTGTTTCAACGTTGCCTATTATGTGGATCTCTGCCTCCCCATGAGGTGTTCCATTTCGTGCTCCTTGTTTGACTGATTTAGCACTTTCCTGGAGTTGGTGGTGATGATCCGTTCCGGTTTGTGTCAGTGGTGCACTACCTAGATGAATTTTTGTTTGTGGGCCCGGCCGGATCGGAGGTTTGTGGGGGGCTGTGGGACTGTTTTTATCTAGTGGCTAGGGAGTTTGGGGCGCCCATTGCCATGGAAAAATCTGAGGGCTGTGTGACGGTCCTTAATTTTTTGGGCATCACTATCGATTCGGACAGTATGGAGTGTAGGTTGCTCCGTGATAAGATTGATGACTTGGTGGGCATGATTGGGCGGTTCCTTGGCCTATCCAAGGTGACATTAAGGGACATTCAATCCCTCCTGGGGAAGTTGAATTTTGCTTGCAGAATCATTCCCATAGGTAGGATGTTTTCCAGGAAGATGTCGCTGGCTACGGCCGGGGTCCATAAGCCTCATCACTTTGTGAGGGTTACGAAGGGGTTAAAAGATGATTTGGTGATATGGTTGTGGTTCCTGAGGGAATTTAATGGGGCAACTTTGTTCCAGGAGTTCCAAGTGTCTAACTTGGAATTGGACTTGGTGACTGATGCTGCTGGGGGGCATGGGTTTCGGGGCACATTTTCAGAGACACTATTCGGTTACGACAGATTTAATTTGTAGTCTGGTATTCCTGGAACTGTTCCCCATCATCGTGGCTTTGTTCGTCTGGGAGGGGGAGTTGGGGAACAAATCTATCCTGTTTCACATGGATAATATGGGTGTGATTGCAGCGGTTAACACACTTTTGGTTTCTTCTCCTCCTGTTTTGTGGTTGCTGAGATTGTTGGTTCTCAAATGTCTGCACATGAATGTTTTGGTTAGGGCCAAGCATATTCCTGGCAAGTATAATCTGATTGCAGACGCTTTATCTTGATTTCAGTGGAGTCGTTTTCGGGAGTTGGCCCCTCAGGCGGACGTGGTGGGGCGATGGTGTCCGGATCAGCTATGGAGGCTTGGGGAGGAGGACTTAAAAGGTCAAGAAGTCCCTGTGAGTTACAGAGTGAACGGGAAGGGACTTTGACCTAGGGGAGGAAGAGGCCCCTTTTGGTTGGTGGATTAGAAGGGGAAGGGGTTGGTTCTATATGAGCCATACTTAAGGTGCTGAGCAGGAAGAGGCAGGAAGTCACTTGTGAATAAACATTGTGGTGACAGCAGCTCCCTCCCTCCCACCCTTTTGTTGATGGCTTTTATCCTTTTATGTTGTAGTTTGTCGCAGTGAGGCGGGGGTGCTAGTGTTCTCGGACAGCAAGGAAGGAATATGGCCAAGTGAATTGGGGGTTTTGAACAAGTTGCCTCTCCACGGGGTGAGAGTGCAATTGAGTTGTTATAGGGGCAAGGGGTTCCCTATTAAAGTAGAAGTGAGGTTTGTAACAGTACGTAGTTGAGTCCAGATGGAGTAACGACCATGTTGCTAATTAATAAGGGAACTAGCACCGCTGGGATGGTCCAGTATGGTATTTTAAATGTTGTTAAGGTCAAATTTATTGTGCTGTTTATATGTGTTTATTTATATGTGTTTTATGCTTATGTTCAAATGTGGTATTTATAAGTACTTAAAAAAGGTTTCTTGATATTTAATAAAGGTGCTGCGGCCAATTTTGTACCAAGATGCTGTCTCCTGTGTCTTATTTTAGGTATGGTAGGGGTGGTTGTAAGGTTGGTGCATGCGGGGGCTGGAACTTGACAACTTAAAAGGTCAAGTGAAAGCTGTATTATAGTATGTATATATATAGAGGCCCATTTATGAAGCTCCGAATGGAGCTTGAGGGCCCGTGTTTCTGGCGAGTCTTCAGATCCTTTTCTCTCTATTATACTTCACTTCACACTTTCTACCGTCTCTCCATAAACTATGTAAACAAACATTATGGATTGCTGATGTAGGTCCGATAGAAACACACGCCCAGAGTGTACATAATGTGTTTGATTGGATGATCATATGGGAGGGTGTAAGTGTTTGTCTGCTCTGATAGGATCCACACAAGCTTGCTTATTTACATCTGAAAGCAGAATAGAAATGCTCTGATTGGGCAAATGGAGGGTATGTTCACTCCCTCTTCATGGATTGGACAATATGCAACCAATGAGTCAGTATAATAAGAGGTGGCACCCGGGCTTCTTTTTGTCTGAAATTCAGAATTTAACACATTGAAAAAGGCTGCAAATAAAGCCAAAACGCGTTTGTGTTGTTAAGCGTTTGCTGTGACGCTATTTTTACTTTTTTCTGTTGCATACTGGGACTCTGCTATCCACCTCTGTCACCTGAAGCCAACGTATAGCAGTTATCGGCCAGGAAACAGGGAGGTGGAATGTGCAGTAGTTTTCTCAGTATCATCTGTTGGCGTGTTGCTCTCAGAGTCGTTGGACTCTGTATTTTATTAATTTTTATTAAAAGTTATATATTATTAATCGCTCTCATATTGGGTATATTAACTGGGTAAATTGTTATACCTACAATTACCACATACTTTGATAGGGAAGAGTGCTATTCAAAACCCCTACTTGGGTTCTATTACCCATGCTCTCTATAGTTCAATATTATAGGGGTTAGCACCAAACTGAATATATTGGTTTATTATTCCCTGTGATATTATACACTAGTGTCCGTTTCTCCTTTTTCTAGTATACACATCATCATTGTAGGGGGCTCCCTAACTCCCCTTTTCTATTATTAACTTGAGCACAGTAGTTTAAAAAATTCTACATTATTACCCATTATGACGAACTTTGATTTAGGAGCAGAGATGTTAAAATGGTCTGAAGATATTAGCAATCTTACATCAGACCTAATAAACAAAAATACTAGAAGTGTGAATGAGGTTGAAAATGTCGGGGAATGGATTAATCCCTTAAAAAACCTTAAAAGAATCAGAAAAAAAAACAAATTAAAAAACAGTGGAATATTGGCATGTACAATTTTTGCTATAATAATAATGTTATACCTAGGGGATTGCGTCTGAAAATGTTCCCCACTTTCAGTAATTTGAAATCCGAACTTAAAATTAAGTGGGAGGGAGCACTCACGGAGTGCTCAAATTAATAGGATATTTGGTGAAACATGAGACAGACCAACTTAAAGAGGTTATGGAGGAAATTAAACAAGCTAGTGAGGAACTTAAACAATATAAATCTATAGATAATTTTCAAAAGTCATATAACAAAACAAAAAGCAAGGTTGAGAAATTCGCAAAATTTATATCTGACAAAAAAGAGAGAAAAATAGATAGAGATCTAAATGACTACGCACAAGGCAAAGTATACACCTGGAGTTCAAACTAATCTAACCAGTTAGACTCCGAATCCTCAGACAGGGAATATGATACAACAGATGCGGAATTATCAGATGGTGAGACTATACCGAGGTCCATATTAAGTAATCCTCATAAAACCAAACCTCATATTAACCTAGATAATATCCCTTTAAGCGAAGAATTAGGAGGGGGAGGAGGAGGAGTACCCCAACCCCGCATGAGGCATCAAGTACGCTTCAGCCAGAGGAACCAAACACACAATCACAAGAATCAATCATACAAGAAGAACTAGTCAATATTGATACATGTAACAATTTCAATATTATTAATTTATCTGATAAAACACTTACTACCACACACATCTCTGCACTACAAAAGGGTCTCTCATTTGTACCAACAAGCCAGTTTGACAAATTTGAAGCCATTAAGGACACACATCTTTTTGTAAGAAAATTTTTATTAAAAATGTATTTAGTAATCAGGAGGGCTCCAATACACTGTCCCAAAATGACTTTTCTGCACTAAATGATCTTATTAGTCTTTTAAGTGAATCAGATACCACAGTTAACACCAGAGTGGATGATTCCCATAAGGACAGTATTACGAATAAATGCCGCCAGATTCTTAGACCAAAATCACATTTTGTTCCCCCAAGCACTACTTCCCCTGAGTCGACTACATTTCTTAACCTAGTGTGTAATGATATCTTGTCAAATCATGAATCAAAACCAATGATGGTATCGAATTTGTCAAGAACAGAATCAGAAGCCATAAGAGAAATGTCTAGATGGACTGAGGTTCAAATCAAGAACAGTGATAAAGGAGGGAACATTGTTATTTGGCCCACAAATATGTATGGTGAGGAGGCCCTTAAACAACTAAATAATACTAATAACTATAACGTTTGTTGGGTAATCCAACAGAAAATGTCACTGCTAACTATAACAAATTGATTTATGAGGCTCTCTCTCAAGGCACTATTGATAAAAAGGAACATCATTTTCTAAAGTTTGAAAACCCAAGGGTAGCTACTTTGTATCTGTTGCCCAAGATACATAAAAACATCAATTGCCCACCAGGGAGACCTATTGTCTCTGGAATAGGGTCCCTGACCGAATCAGCAAGTAAATATCTTGATTCAAGACTCAGATACATAGTGGAAGCACTGCCTTCATATACACAGGATACTATGCATATTTTAAACAAAATCCAGCATGTCCAACTGACTAAAGATTCGATATTGGTCACATGTGACGTTGAGTCACTCTATCCAAGCTTACAAATGGATTGGGGACTCAAGGCAGTCAGTCATTTCCTGGAGAAAAATCAGGAAATAGATGCAGAAACTAAAGAATTCATCATTAGACTATTGAGATATGGATTAACTCATAACTATTTTGTCTTTGATGATAAATTCTTTTTACAAATCTGTGGGACTGCCATGGGGACTTCCTGTGCCCCCACATATGCCAATATATACCTGGGCTGGTGGGAGGAAATGGTAGTTTTTCATGAGACTCTCAAAAACTACACACAATATATCTCCCACTGGCCTGGTATATAGATGATATCCTGTTTATCTGGGAGGGACCAGGTTCATTACTTAAATAATTTTTTGACATACTTAATGTTAATCCTTTTGGTTTATTCCTTACGTACCAAAGTAGTACAGATAATGTAGTATTTCTAGATTTAAGTATTCATAAATCCTTGAACAATCTATCAACAGAGGCATATAGGAAACCAACAGCAACTATTAATATACTTCATGCCTCTAGTCTCCATCACCCCTCCACAATCAGGGGTCTCCCTTATGGAGAATACTTAAGAACTAGGAGAAATTGCAGTACACAGGGATCCTTTAAAATAGCTGCTGATGATTTAAGAGATAGACTACTGAAAAGAGGTTACTCCAAGAGATTATTAGCAAAAGCTTACCATAAAGCTAATTCCAAAAACAGATCTGATCTTCTCAAACCGAAGGAGCCTAAATCTTCAGATACTTTAAGATTCATATCCACTTTTAATGACCAGAGTCAACAATTGACAGATATTATTAAAAGACACTGGCACATATTAAAAAGTGCTGAATCATTAAAAAAGTATATACCCGATAGACCAGCATTTACCTTTAGACGGGCTAGAAATCTAACAGATAATTTATCATCTAGTCATTTTAATAGTTATGCACACAAATTGCCAATATATCAAGAATCAATACTATGTGGACACTGTAAGATCTGCCAGTACATGTCGAAAAAAGAATCTATCAATGACAAAAAGGGCAAGCAGATTACTAGTGTAGCCAGACATTTCCTGAGACATCACAACGGCAAAACCACCACGTTTAAATGTTGGGGTTTAGAAAAAGTAAATCCTGGAATACGAGGTGGCAATCTTGAACAAATCCTATTAAGAAAAGAAACAAACTGGATTTTTAAATTGAATACTGTAATGCCTCATGGAATGAATGAGGCCAACAACTATTGGGTATATCTATAACATCATTCAACATAAATATGTCTAAAGTATTATTTGTTATGCAGATGTTTGTGTCCGTAAAATTGACTGTGTAGTAGTATCAAGAAACGTACTATAAGTTTATACAGTTGTGGGTGTTAGAATATTTATAATTATAACTACTCCCATAAGTTTGAAAGATAAACCTATAGGACTTAATGTCAATAAGTTATGGTGTGAATTGATTAGTGTCTTAAAAATATGGGATTAATCATATTTGTAATAACCAGAAAGTATTGGAATGATGAATTATAATACTATTCAGGATCAAATAAGAGGTGTATTTCAGATTGACTTTATTGAATTCCATTGCATATTTCCCATACTATAAAATTGACACTGAAAAAAAAGCAATTTATTCTCAGACTTATTTTTAAATATATAACCTTTTGTTAGGTTACTATATCTCTGTACAGGTAGCCCTCAGTTTACGCCGGGGTTAGGTTCCAGAAGGAATGGTTGTAAATTGAAACCGTTGTAAATTGAAACCCAGTTTATAATGTAAGTCAATGGGAAGTGAGGGAGATAGGTTCCAGGCCCCTCTCAAAATTGTCATAAGTAACACCTAATACATTATTTTTAAAGCTTTGAAATGAAGACTTTAAATGCTAAACAGCATTATAGACCTAATAAAATAATCACACAACACAGACTTCACTTGCATTTTTCTGCAAACAGTTCTTTCTATGCATTCCAATCTGGACTGATTTATAGACAGGAAGATCTTGTTCCTTTGAAATCTGCTCGATAGCTCAGGTCTGGTTAAACTGATTAATTTCAGCTTGCTTGACTTTGCTGCAACACCAGCGGACAGCTCCACCTACTGGCTATTTTAATAAATGCACTGCTTCTCAATGCTTTTCAATAGCAGGCACATGACTGGAAAAAAAGGTTGTTATTCTGAAACGGTGTAAATTGAACCGTTGTAAAACGAGGGCCACCTGTATATGTACGTTCACATGGTCCATCTTTTATCATTAGTGCCACCCAGTACTGACATCATAATCTTAATTATTCATCATTGTTATAAACATGTAATATGTATGGATGAAAAGTTATTTCTCCTCATGACATTCTGCTAATATAAGCATTGAGCTCTGTGATGATATTATATTGCAAAACGTGTTGTTAACTAGTGGGTTTTGAGGATCAGCAAAATGTCCCTGTTTTGACAATTACACTCTATTATGACAGCTCTCGCTCCAGATAGCAGCACTTAGTCATTGAAAGATTGCACACTGCAATGAATGTTTAAGATCCTTTTCTCTCTATTATACTTCGCTTCACACTTTCTACCGTCTCTCCATAAACTATGTAAACAAACATTATGGATTGCCGATGTAGGTCCGATAGAAACACACGCCCACAGTGTACATAATGTGTTTGATTGGATGATCTATGGGAGGGTGTGTTTGTCTGCTCTGATAGGATCCACACAAGCTTGCTTATTCACATCTGAAACCAGAATAGAAAGGCTCTGATTGGGCAAATGGAGGGTGTGTTCACTCCCTCTTCGTGGATAGGACAATATGCAAACAATGAGTCAGTATAATAAAAAGGCGGTACCCGGGCTGCTTGTCCGAAATTCAGAATTTAACACATTGAAAAAGGCTGCAAATAAAGCCAAAACGCATTTGTGTTGTTAAGCGTTTGCTGTGATGCTATTTTTACTTATTTCTGTTGCATACTGGGACTCTGCTATCCACCTCTGTCACCTGAAGCCGACGTATAGCGGTTATCGGCCAGGAAACAGGGAGGTGGAATGTGCAGTAGTTTCCCCAGTATCATCTGTTGGCTTGTTGCTCTCAAAGTCATTGTATTTTATTAATTTTTATTAAAAGTTATATTTTATTAATCACTCTCATATTGGGTATATTAACTGGGTAAATTGTTATACCTACAATTACCACAAACTTTGATAGGGAAGAGTGCTATTCAAAACCCCTACTTGGGTTTACTTACCCATACTCTAGAGTCTTCAGACTCGCCAGAAACAGCAGTTATGAAGCAGCGTTCTAAAGACTCAACGGAGTCCGCTGCTTCATAAATATACCCCCTTGGTCTCATCCCCTCTCCAAGCTGTTTTATTTTACAGATGCAAATATGCAAATATTCCCAAATCTAAACTAATGAGAAATACAAACCTTTTCCTGACTTAAGCAATTTAGAGAAAGGGGTTTGTGTCTGTGTATAGCTTTGTTTTTCACCTATTTAACTTTTTAAAGCACGATAACACAAAGTCCTGTTTCTGCTCCTAATATAGCAGGAACTTGTGCAGCTTAATGTCACATGTACAGCTGTGGCTCATTAAAATAATTCTCAAATACTCAACCTGAACTCCACTTGTATCATGATGGTTATGGTCACTTTCGCCTAGATTACGAGTCTTGCGTTAGGTCCCAACGCTGCTTTTTAACGTCCGCTGGTATTATGAGTCTGGCAGGTACAGGTGTACCGCTCACTTTTTTTCCCGCGACTCGAGCATACCGCAAATCCACTTACGTAAATTGCATATCCTATCTTTTCAATGGTATTTTCCTAACGCCGGTATTACGAGTCTTGGAAAAAGTGAGCGGTACAGCCTCTCCTGTCAAGACTGATACCGCATTTAAAAGTCAGTAGTTAAGAGTTTTATGGGCTAACGCCGTAACATAAAATACCCATAAACTACCTATTAACCCCTAAACCGAGGCCCCCCCACATCACAAACACTATATTAAAAATTTTAACCCCTAATCTGCCTAACCGGACATTGCCGCCACTTCAATAAATGTATTAACCCCTAAACCGCCGCAGTCCCGGCTCGCAAACACTAGTTAAATATTATTAACCCCTAATCTGCAGTCCCTAACTTTGCCGACACCTACCTATATTTATTATACCCCAAAATCTAAGTCTAACCCTAACACCCCCCCTAACTTAAATATTATTTAAATAAATCGAAATAAAATTACTACAATTAAATAAATTATTCCTATTTAAAATTACTTACCTATAAAATAAACCCTAAAATAGCTACAATAGTAGCCAATAGTATGCAAGCTCAATCCTATTGGCTGTTCTAATCAGCCAATAGGATTGAACTTCAATCCTATTGGCTGATTGGATCAGCCAATAGGATTTTTTCTACCTTAATTCTGATTGGCTGATAGAATTCTATCAGCCAATTGGAATTGAAGGGACGCCATCTTGGATGACGTCATTTAAAAAACCCATCATTGTTCCAGTCGCCGTCGAAAGAAGAGGATGCTCCGCATCGGATGTCTTGAAGATGGAACCTCTCCGCTCCGGATGGATGAAGATAGAAGATGCCGTCTGGATGAAGACTTCGGACCATCTGGAGGACCACTTCTGCCCGGTTGGGTGAAGACGTCTCAAGGTAGGGTGATCGTCAAGGGGATAGTGTTAGGTTTTATTAAGGGGGGATTGGGTGGGTTTTAGAGTAGGGTTGGGTGTGTGGGTGGTGGGTTGTAATGTTGGGGGGTATTGTCTTTTTTTTTACAGGTAAAAAAGCTGATTACTTTGGGGCAATGCCCCGCAAAAAACCCTTTTAAGGGCTATTTGTAATTTAGTATAGGGTAGGGATTTTTATTATTTTATTAGGGGGATTAGATTAGGTGTAATTAGTTTAAAAAACTTGTAATTATTTTATTATTTTCTGTAATTTAGTTGTTTTTTTTTATAATTTAGTTTATTTTATTTAATTGTAATTAATTGTAGTTAATTTAGGTAATTTATTTAATTATAGTGTAGAGTTAGGTGTAATTGTAACTTAGGTTAGGATTTATTTTACAGGTATATTTGTATTTATTTTAACTAGGAAGTTATTAAATAGTTAGTAAATATTTAATAACTATTGTACCTAGTTAAAATAAATACAAAGTTGCTAAAATAAAAACAAAGTTGCCTGTAAAATAAAAATAAATCCTAAACTAGCCACAAAGTAACTATTAGTTATATTTTAGCTATCTTAGGGTTTATTTTATAGGTAAGTATTTATTTTTAAATATGATTTTTTTTTTTTTTAATAATAGTATTTTTATTTAGATTTACTTAAATTATATTTAAATTAGGGGGGGGGGGTTAGGGTTAGACTTAGGTTTAGGGGTTAATAACTTTATTATAGTAGCGGCGATATTGGGGGCGGCAGATTAGGGGTTAATAATTGTAGGTAGGTTGCGACGACATTGGGGGCGGGAGAATAGGGGTTAATAACTATAATGTAGGTGTCGGCGATGTTGGGGGCAGCAGATTAGGGATTCATAAGTATAATGTAGGTGGCGGCAGTGTACGGAGCAGCAGATTAGGGGTTAATAATATAATGCAGGTGTCGGCAATGTCGGGGTGGCAGATTAGGGGTTAATAAGTGTAAGATTAGGGGTGTTTTAGACTCGGGGTTCATGTTAGGATGTTAGCTGTAGACATAAAAATTATTTCCCCATAGGAATCAATGGGGCTGTGTTTGGAGCTGAACGCTGCTTTTTTGCAGGTGTTAGACTTTTTTTCAGCCGAATCTGCCCCATTGATTCCTATGGGGAAATCGTGCACGAGCACGTTTTGCCATCTTACCGCTACCGTAAGCAGTGCTGGTATTGAGGTGAGATGTGGAGCTAAATTCTGCTCTACGCTCACTTTTTTTGCGGCTAACGTCGGGTTTCTAAAAACCCATAATACCAGCATTACTGTAGGTGAGCAGTAAGGAAAAACTGTGCGTTAGCACTTCACACCATTACTGACAAAAACTCGTAATCTAGCCGTCTGTGTTTACCTGATCTACTCTAGAGGACAGAAAGAGGAACAGGGCTGTTGTTTTAGCTTTGGTCTTATGTCTCCCAGATCAGATAACCTTACCTGAGAAGAAGTTATTTGTTTTCGGAAAACATACCAGATCTCAATCCCTGCTCCTACCTTGAATGATGGAGATACCATTTAGTTATCCACAAAATACCAAACAATATATGCTGCACAGGAGAACCTAAGGAATTCTTAGTCAGTTATGTCTCCAGTCCAGATACGTTTGAGCTCCATCTTTCCTCTTCATCCTTCATTCATTGTGTTTTTCCTGTTACTTTCTTTAAACCACTTGATACTAACATGGTTTCTTGTGCTGCTACAGTTCTAGTATATCACTTTGAAAACTCAGAGTCCAGTCTAGCAGTGTTGACAGACTGGGTGCATCAAAAAGTTGTGCATTTCAGGGGGACTATATCACATCACTAGCCTACGGGGCTGATTGGCTGATCCACTGTTTCTCTTGTGTTTGCAACAATGTGCCATGTAAAGTAGTTACTGCTAGGAAAATAAGATTTAGTGGGTTTATGATTGTATCTGTAGCTGGTTGTATTCTTGTAATCCTTCTAGTGACTCTGAAAAGAAACCCTTGTGCACACAGGTAGATTACAAAAATAGGGGATGGTCTAATTTTGTGTACCAGTTGATAATGAACATGTCCTAAATCTCTATAGACAGCAAGGGGCCGATTTATCAATGTCAATGGCTGTAGCGTATCATGTCCGACAGACATTGCTGAATGCCGACAGAGTACGCTGTCGCCATTTAATATTGCACAAGCAATTCACCAGAACTGCTTGTGCAATGCTGCCCCCTGCAGATTTGTGGCCAATCGGGCACTAGTCAATCAACCCTATCGTATAGGATCGGGCGGATTGAAGACCGCAGCCTCAGAGGCAGTGGACCAGTTATGGAGCAGCGGTCTTAAGACCGCTGCTTCATAACTGCTGTTTCTGGCGAGTCTGAAGGGTATAATTCGGCCCCCAAGTCTGAGTTCTACTTCTGCAGTTCAAGGGAGTTATGGTGAGGAAGTAGTTTTATTATTGTCTTGGCCTCTATGTGTGGATAAAATCTATTTGTACCTATATGGTGAACAATGGCTGTAGGTGGCCAGAAGTTGGAGAAAGACCAGGGTACGTTTAGATGGTAATTTTGTGAGACGGGTGAAATTCCAGCTAAATACACACAACTGGATGCTAGAGGGTTTAGGAAGAAGTCTGAGGGGGCAGAGGAGACCACACTGCTTAAACCTGCCGTTTGTGACAAATCCTATTCACACACATCTATTTGACCTGATAATGTATTAACCATAGTTCACATATGTGTCACTAGGGCCCCCAATGTAATTATGTGTAATTCAGAGACTAAAAGCTCTAAAACAGTGCACTAAAATACACAAGGTGTGAAAAGGGTCACAGTTGCATAATACAATGTAAAGGTGCTGCGTCTGTCCTAGACATGAAGATACTCTGGTATTTATTTGTATCAGAAGAGTTCTTTGCATGGAGCACAAACGCTTTGATATGTACCATATACAGATTTATCTTCCATTACAGATCAGCACTGGGTACAAATCTTTTCCTTCTAAAGTCATTAACTGTCTGCTCTGATATGGGAGTTTTGTCTGATAATTCTGACATCAAATTCTTTTATAAACCCTCTATAAGTTATGTCATGCAATTAACACAGATGTGATTCCAATACATTTGTTAAACCCAGCAATATTAACTAAACTTCAAACTGTACTCTTAAAGGCAACAACAGGTTAAAAATTTCTGAGCCTTTAGTTATAACACATAAACAATGTAATTGAATAATGTCCCTTTATAGTCACTCTGTATCCTGACAACTGACAATCCTAAGGATCATTATTGTGTATCGTGTACTGGATGTACCACTAATATCTGTGGCTTTCTAAAGTAAAAATGTACTCTGTGTGCATCTATAACAACCATGAGGACGTTTGTAATATTAATTCAACATGACTAATGTATTCAATTAAAACCATCCAATAACTGCTACAGTGACAAACAATAAAGTGCAGAATAAATAGTTTGTAGAAGTCATTCAGTAACAATAGCTGTATTTGCATAAGGTTAATATGGTTTATTATTACTAAGTACTTGCAGACATTAAATTCATTTTTCAATGTCAGCCAAGATAATGTCATTTATACCAGGGTTCTTCAAACTTTTTCCCAAGACCCAGTGCCATGATACCACATACTTTTGTGATCCTATTTTTGTGCATGGTCTGAACATTTCTGAAGTAATATACAACAAGATTGCTGTAATGTTTGGCAATGTGACTAAAACATGTGCGTAATTTATTCCTGATTGTAGTCAAACTTGAAAGTGTTGTGAAAGGTAATAACACACATACGCTCTCATACAACACACACCACCACATACGCTCTCATACAACACACACCATCACATACGCTCTCATACAACACACACCATCACATACACTCTCATACAACACACACCACCACATACGCTCTCATACAACACACACCATCACATACGCTCTCATACAACACACACCACCACATACACTCTCATACAACACACACCATCACATACGCTCTCATACAACACACACCATCACATACGCTCTCATACAACACACACCATCACATACACTCTCATACAACACATACCACCACATACGCTCTCATACAACACACACCATCACATACGCTCTCATACAACACACACCATCACATACGCTCTCATACAACACATACCACCACATACGCTCTCATACAACACACACCACCACATACGCTCTCATACAACACACACCATCACATACGCTCTCATACAACACACACCATCACATACGCTCTCATACAACACACACCATCACATACACTCTCATACAACACACACCATCACATACGCTCTCATACAACACACACCATCACATACGCTCTCATACAACACACACCATCACATACACTCTCATACAACACACACCACCACATACGCTCTCATACAACACACACCATCACATACGCTCTCATACAACACACACCATCACATACGCTCTCATACAACACACACCATCACATACGCTCTCATACAACACACACCATCACATACGCTCTCATACAACACACACCACCACATACACTCTCATACAACACACACCACCACATACGCTCTCATACAACACACACCATCACATACGCTCTCATACAACACACACCATCACATACACTCTCATACAACACACACCACCACATACACTCTCATACAACACACACCATCACATACGCTCTCATACAACACACACCATCACATACGCTCTCATACAACACACACCACCACATACGCTCTCATACAACACACACCATCACATACGCTCTCATACAACACACACCATCACATACACTCTCATACAACACACACCACCACATACACTCTCATACAACACACACCATCACATACGCTCTCATACAACACACACCATCACATACACTCTCATACAACACACACCACCACATACGCTCTCATACAACACACACCACCACATACGCTCTCATACAACACACACCACCACATACGCTCTCATACAACACACACCATCACATACGCTCTCATACAACACACACCATCACATACACTCTCATACAACACACACCACCACATACGCTCTCATACAACACACACCACCACATACGCTCTCATACAACACACACCATCACATACGCTCTCATACAACACACACCACCACATACACTCTCATACAACACACACCACCACATACGCTCTCATACAACACACACCGCCACATACACTCTCATATAAAACACACACAACACACACTCTTATATAAAACACACAGAACACATACCACGCACTCTCATACTACACACACTCTCACACAACACACATTACACATTCTCATACAACACACACCACCACATACACTCTCATATAAAACACACACCACACAACACACACTTTCATACAACACACACCCCCACATACACTCTCATATAAAACACACACCACACGCTCTCATACAACACACACCACACACACTCTCCCACAACACACACCACACACACTCTGAAGTAATATACAACACGATTGCTGCAATGTTTGGCAAAGTGACTAAAACGTGTGCATAATTTATTCCTAATTGTAGTCAAACTTGAAAGTGTTGTGAAAGGTAATAACACACATACGCTGTCATACAATACACACCACCACATACACTCTCATAGAACACACACTATCACATACGCTCTCATACAACACACACCATCACATACGCTCTCATACAACACACACCACCACATATACTCTCATAAAAAACACACACAACAAGCACTCTTATATAAAACACACACCACACACTCTCATACAACACACACTCTCACACAACACACATTACACACTCTCATACAACACACACCACCACATACACTCTCATATAAAACACACACCACACACTCTCATATAAAACACACACAACACACACCACTCACTCTCATACAACACACACTCTCACACAACACACATTACACACTCTCATACAACACACACCACCACATACACTCTCATATAAAACACACACAACACGCACTCTCATATAAAACACACACAACACACACTCTCATATAAAACACACACACCACACACTCTCATACAACACACACTCTCACACAACACATATTACGCACCCTCATACAACACACACCATCACATACACTCTCATTTAAAACAGACACAACACACACAATCATACAACACACTACACACTCTTATACAACAAACACCACACACTCTCATACAACACACCACCACATACACTCTCATATAAAATACACACCACACACTGTCACACAACACACACCACACACTCTTATACAACACACACTCTCATACAACACACTCCATCGCATACACTCTCACCACACACACTCTCACACAACACACACTACACACTGTCATACAACACACACCACACACTCTCATACAACACACACCACCACATACACTTTTATATAAAACACACACCACACACTTTCACACAACACACACCACATACTCTCATACAACACACACTACACACTCTCATACAACACACACCACCACATACACTCTTATATAAAACACACACCACACACTCTCACACAACACACACCACACACCCTCATACAACACACACTACACACTCTCATACAACACACACCAGCACATACAGTCTCATATAAAACACACAACACACACATTCTCACACACCACACACTCATACAACACACATCACACACTCTCATACAACACACCACCACATACACTCTCATATAAAACACACACAAAACACACTCTCATACAACACACACAACACACTCATACAACACACACTACACACTCTCATGCAACACACACCACCACATATACTCTCATATAAAACACACACAACACACACTATCATATAAAACACACACAACACACACCACACACTCTCATACAACACATACCAGCACATACACTCTCATATAAAACACACACAACACACGCTATCATATAAAACACACCACACACTTTCATACAACACACACCACACACACTCTCACACAACACACACCACATACTCTCATACAACACACACTACACACTCTCATACAACACACACCACCACATACACTCTTATATAAAACACACACCACACACTCTCACACAACACACAACACATACTCTCATACAACACACACTACACGCTCTCATACAACACACACCACCACATACACTCTTATATAAAACACACACCACACACTCTCACACAACACACAACACATACTCTCATACAACACACACTACACGCTCTCATACAACACACACCACCACATACACTCTTATATAAAACACACACCACACACTCTCACGCAACACACACCACACACCCTCATACAACACACACTAAACACTCTCATACAACACACACCAGCACATACAGTCTCATATAAAACACACAACACACACATTCTCACACACCACACACCACACACTCTCATACAACACACACCACACACTCTCATACAACACCCCCCCCCACATATACTCTAATATAAAACACACACCACACACTCTCATACAACACACACCACACACACTCTCACACAACACACACCACACACTCTCATATAAAACACACACAACACACACTATCATATAAAACACACACACAACACACTCTCATACAACACACACTACACACTCTCATACAACACACACCACCACATACACTCTCATATAAAACACAAACAACACACATTATCATATAATATAACATATAAAACACACACAACACACTCTCATGCAACACACACCATACACTCTCATACAACACACACCACACACTCTCATACAACACACCACACATACTCTTACACCACACACACTCTAATACAACCCAAACTCTCACACAACACACACCACACACTCTCATGTAATGCACACACGGCACACTCTCATACAACACACACCACACAAACTCTCATACAACACACACCACACACTCTCATACAACACAACACACATACTCTTACACAACACACACTCTAATACAACACAAACTCTCACACAACACACACCACACACTCTCATGTAACACACACATTGCACACTCTCATACAACACACACCACACAAACTCTCATACAACACACACCACACACTCTCATGTAACACACACACAGCACACGCTCACACAACACACAACACACACTCTCATGTAACACACACAACACACTCTCATACAACACACACCACACACTCTCATACAACACACACCACATACCATACACTTTCATACAACACACACCACGCACTCTCATAAAACACACACCACACACTCTCATACAACACACACCACACACTCTCATACAACACAAACTCTAATACAACACACACCACACACTCTCATACAACACAAACTCTCATACAACACACCACACACTCTCATACAACACAAACTCTCATACAACACACACCACACACTCTCATACAACACACACCGCACACTCTCATACAACACACACCTCACACTCTCATACAACACAAACTCTCATACAACACACACCACACACTCTCACACAACACAAACTCTCATACAACACACACTGCACACTCTCATACAACACACACCACACACTCTCATGTAACACACACCACACACTCTCATACAACACACACTCTCATACAACACACACACTAAACAAGTAAACATGGTGTAGTGACCCAGTAAGGGGCCCCGACCTGTGTTTAGAAGAACCCTGATATATACTGTAAGTGCGTACAATGGGGCCGTTGTCGGCATTTAACATTGCACAAGCATTTCTAGTTAAATGCTTGAGCAATGCCGCCCCCTGCAGATTCACGGCCGCTAGCATGGGGTGTCAATCATCCAGATTGTATCTGATCGGGATGATTGCCGTCTCCTGTTAAATCACAACTTTCTAATATACTCCTATTATCAATTTTTCTTTGTTCTCTTGGTATCTTTATTAGAAAAAGCTGGAATGTAAGCTTATGAGCCGGCCCATCTTTGGTTCAGCACATGGGTAGCGCTTGCTGATTGGTGGCTATTACTGTATATATACTGTACATATTTAACATTCCAATGTTCTTCCCATACATGATAACGTAATTGTGTGTATATATATATATATATATATATATATATATTTTATATCCCTATACCTGTATATCTATTTCTATAGATATATAGGTATAGATATCTATTTTACATTAAAATTATCAGCTATATATTGAAATGTATGTTTCTTAATCAAAATTATTATTTTTTCTATGTAAAGAACATACGTATCACGCTTTGCGATTTAGGTCTGATGGAGTGTTGGGTTAGTGCACATGAAGAATTGCTAATCTCAATGCACTTTATTGAGATATTAAATATAAAATATTAAAAAAATATTAATAAAAATGAATAAAAAATATTATACATACTATATATATATTCTATGGATTATTTAGAACTAGTCCTAAAGCCTGTGTACATGGACCCTTTCTTGCAGCACAGCGGTTCCACCCCTTGCTCTCTATCCCCCCTCTCTTTTGCTCTCTCTCCCCTCTCTTTTGCTCTCTCCCCCTCTCTCTAATTTGCTGTCTCTCTCCCCCTCTGTTTTGCTCTCTCTCTCTCCCCCTCTCTTTTCCTCCCTCACTTTTGCGCTCTCGCTCCCCCTCTCTTTTGCACTCTCCCCCTCTTTTGCTCTCCCTCTCTCTCTCTCTCTCTCTCTCCCTCTCTTTTGCTGTCTCTCCTCTCTTTTGCTGTCTCTCTCCCTCTCTTTTGCTCTCTCTATCCCCCCTCTTTTTGCTCTCTCCCCCCCTTTCTTTTGCTCTCTCCCCCTCTCTTTTGTTGTCT
This sequence comes from Bombina bombina, assembly GCF_027579735.1. Classification (NCBI taxonomy): domain Eukaryota; kingdom Metazoa; phylum Chordata; class Amphibia; order Anura; family Bombinatoridae; genus Bombina; species Bombina bombina. Next base: position 187,537,048 of record NC_069505.1, read on the forward strand.
CTCTCCCTCTCTTTTGCTATCTCTATCCCCCCTTTTTTTGCTCTCTCTATCCCCCCTCTTTTGCGCTCTCTCTCTCTCCCCCTCCCCTTTCTTTTGCTCTCTTTTGCTGTTTCTCTCCCTCTCTTTTGTTGTCTCTCTCCCCTCTCTTTTGCTCTCTCCCCCGCTCTTTTGCTCTCTCTCTCCCCCTCTTTTGTTCTCTCTCTCCCATCTTTTGCGCTCTCTATCCCCCCTCTCTTTTGCTCGCTCTATTCCCCTCTTTTTTGCTCTCTCTATACCCCCCTCTTATGCTCTCTCTCTACCCTCTTTTGTTGTCTCTCTCCATCTCTTTTGCTCTCCCTATCCCCCCTCTCTTTTGCTCGCTCTCTTCCCCTCTTTTTTGCTCTCTCTATCCCCCCTCTTTTACTCTCTCTCTACCCTTTTTTGCTGTCTCTCTCCCTCTCTTTTGCTCTCTCTATCCCCCCTCTCTTTTGCTCTCTCTCTCCCCCCCACTTTTACTCTCTCTCTCTTTCTCTCCCTCTCTTTTGTTGTCTCTCTCCCCTCTCTTTTGCTCTCTCTCCCCCGCTCTTTTGTGCTCTCTATCCCCCTTCTCTTTTGCTCGCTCTATTCCCCTCTTTTTTGCTCTCTCTATCCCCCCTCTTTTGCTCTCTCTCTACCCTCTTTTGTTGTCTCTCTCCCTCTCTTTTGCTCTCTCTATCCCCCCTCTCTTTTGCTCGCTCTCTTCCCCTCTTTTTTGCTCTCTCTATCCCCCCTCTTTTGCTCTCTCTCTACCCTTTTTTGCTGTCTCTCTCCCTCTCTTTTGCTCTCTCTATCACCCCTCTCTTTTGCTCTCTCTCTCCCCCCCCTCTTTTACTCTCTCTCTCTCCCCCTCTCTTTTGCTCTCTCCCCTCCTTCTCTTTTGATCTCTCTCCCCCCTCTTTTGCTCTCTCTATCAACCCTCATCTGCTCTCTCTCTCCCCTCTTTCTTTTGCTCCCTTACCCCTCGCTTTTGCTGTCTCTCTCCCCCTCTCTTTTGCTCTCTCTCCCCCTCTCTTTTGCTCTCTCGTTCTCCCCTCTCTTTTGCTCTCTCTTTCCCCCTCTCTTTTGCACTCTCTCTCCCCTCTCTTTTGTGCTCTCCCCCTCTCTTTTGCTCTCTCTCCCCCTCTCTTTTGCTCTCTCCCCTATCTTTTGCTCTCTCTCTTTCCCCCCTCTCTTTTGAGCGCTGTCTCTCTCCCTCTCTTTTGCTCTCTCTATCCCCCCTCTCTTTTGCTCACTCTATTCCCCTCTTTTTTGCTCTCTCTATCCCCCCTCTTTTGCTCTCTCTTTACCCTCTTTTGCTGTCTCTCTCCCTTTCTTTTGCTCTCTCTATCCCCCCTCTCTTTTGCTTTCTCTCTCCCCCTCTCTTTTGCTCTCTCTCCCCCCCTCTTTTACGCTCTCTCTCTCCCCCCCTCTCTTTTGCTCTCTCCCCCTCCCTCTCTTTTGATCTATCTCCCCCCTCTTTTGCTCTCTCTATCAACCCTCATCTGCTCTCTCTCTCTCTCTCCCCTTTCTTTTGCTCTCTTTCCCCTCTCTTATGCTGTCTCTCACCCCCTCTCTTTTTGCTCTCTCTCCCCCCTCTCTTTTGCTCTCTCATTCTCCCCTCTCTTTTGCTCTCTCTCTCCCCCTCTCTTTTGCGCTCTCTCTCCCCTCTCTTTTGCGCTCTCCTCCCCTCTCTTTTGCTCTCTCTCCCCCTCTCTTATGCTCTCTCCCCTCTCTTTTGCTCTCTCTCTCCCCCCCTCTCTTCCCCCTATCTCTTTTCCCCCCTCTCTTTTGCTCTCTCTCCCCCTCTCTCTTTCCCTCCTCTCTTTCCCCCTCTCTTTTGAGCTCTCCCCCTCTCTTTTGCTCTCTCTCCCCCTCTCTTTTGCTCTCTCCCCTCTGTTTTGCTCTCTCTCCCCCCTCTCTTCCCCTTATCTCTTTTCCCCCCTCTCTTTTGCTCTCTCTCCCCCCCTCTCTCTTTCCCTCCTCTCTTTCCCCCCTCTCTTTTGAGCTCTCCCCCTCTCTTTTGCTCTCTCTCCCCTCTTTTGCTCTCTCTCTCCCCTTTTTCTCCCCTTCCTTTTGCTCTTTCTATCCCCCCTCTTTTGCTGTCTCTCTCCCTCTCTTTTGCTCTCCCTCCCCTTCTCTTTTGCTATCTCTCTCCCTCTCTTTCACTCTCTATCCCCAACTTTTGCTCATTCTATCACCCCTCTATTGCTCTCTCTCTATCCCCCCTCTTTTGAGCTTTCTATCACGTCCGCATGGCCCCGCCCTTATCATGCCTGACCCCGCCCACACCACGCCCGGTCCCATCCACGTCACACCAGGACCAGCCCCTGTCACGCCCATGTCACACCTGGCCATGCCTGCGTCAAGCACGGTCGGACCCAGATACCAGGAGGTCAGTCTTTTAAAGGCCAGGTGTGTTTGTCTTCGCGCAGTCTCTACTGCGCATGACAGCTTCAGACAAACACACTTGGACTTTTATATTATAGGATTGTTTACAGTATGTATATTAATTTGCAATCATTTTAATAATATTTTGGGCAATAGATTACAAGTGGAGCACTAATTTATTGCGCAACCACTAACATTTGCCCGTTTGCGGGTGAACAATAAATAACAAGCTAATACAATCTATCTCTGGTTAATTTTCTAAAAGTGCCCCAAATGCCCTCAAAATAAAGGTCATTATAGTTTTCTATAAAAAAAGCAGCATTTAAAAAAAAAAAAAAAAAAAAAACTGCACTAGACAGTTTTAAGGGGTTAAAAGCAGCGGGTGGGTGGGTTAGCAAAAAAAAAACGCCACGAAAAATTCCTTTACATTGCGGTCTATGGGAACTGTGTGTTCCCAGTAAATATATATGTATATGAATGTATATATATACACATATTAGCACATCAATATATATGTATATAACCATTGCTGCCATTTAGCACTCAACTTGTAATCTGTCACCTTTAATGGCAAAAAACCTTAACAGTAACTACGAAAACACAGCATAACAACTAGATTACGAGTTGTGAGGTAAGCTGAAAAAGCAGCGTTAACAGGTCCTAACGCTGCTTTTTCACTACCACTGGTATTACGAGTCTGTCCTGGGAGGCCAAAAAGTGAGCGGATACAACCCTCTGGGGGGTAGTTATCAAGCCGTCTACTTTTCTGCCTTCGCTGGCCCAATACGCCCCGCCTAAGCTCGCCTACCTTCGCCGCCGCGGACCTGTAAAAATACGCCTAAGTTATCAAATAAAGCTGTCAAAAAGCCACGGGGCGATGAGCAGCGGACTATGAGAGTTATCACTCATCCGATCTCGCTGCTCTTCGGCTTTTTCCCAGCTTTATTGCTAGCCTGTCACTAAGCACTCACACTAAACTACACTGTTCTATCCCTATTACCGGCGCCCCCGGAGCCCCCGCAACTAAATAAAGTTGCTAACCCCTAAACCGCCGCTCCTAGACCCTGCCGCAAAGTCTTATAAATGTATTAACCCCTAAACCGCCGCTCCTAGACCCGCCGCAAGTCTTATAAATGTATTAACCCCTAATCCGCGCTCCCGGACACCACTTGCCACCTACATTATACCTAGTAACCCCTATCCTGCCCCCCTACACCGTCGCCCTCTATAATAAGTTATTAACCCCTATCCTGCTGATCCCGCACCTCGCCGCAACTAAATAGTTTAACCCCTAAACCGCCACTCCCTGAACCCGCCCCAACCTATATTAAACCTATTAACCCCCTATCCTGCCCCCCTACACCGCTATCACCTATAGAGTAAATTTATTAACCCCTATCCTGCCCCCCACTACACCGCCGCCACTGTAATAAAATTATTAATCCCCTAAACCTAAGTCTAACCCTAACCCTAAACGCGTCCCCCTAACTTAAATATTAATTAAATAAATCTAAATAATATTTCTATTATTAACTAAATTAATCCTATTTAAAACTAGAATACTTACCTGTAAAAATAAACCGCTAATATAGCTACAATATAAATAATAGATTATATTGAGCTATCTTAGGATTTATATTTATTTTACAGGTAACTTTGTATTTATTTTAGCTAGTTAGAATAGGTTATTAAATAGTTATTAACTATTTAATAACTACCTAGCTAAAAGAAATAAAAAATTACCTGTAAAATAAATCCTAACCTAAGTTACAATTAAACCTAATACTACACTATCATTACATTAATTAAATAAACTACCTACAATTAACTACAATTAAATACAATTACATAAACTAACTAAAGTACACAAAATAAAAAAAGCTAAGTTACAAAAAATAAAAAAATAAGTTACAAACATTTTAAAAATATTACAACAATTTTAAGCTACTTACACCTAATCTAAGCCCAATAATAAAATAACAAACCCCCCCAAAACAAAAAAAAAATGCCCTACCCTATTCTAAATTAAATAAAGTTCAAAGCTCTTTTACCTTACCAGCCCTTAAAAGGGCCATTTGTGGGGGCATGCCCCAAAAAGTTCAGCTCTTTTGCCTGTAAAAGAAAAATACAACCCCCAACATTAAAACCCACCACCCACATACCCCTAATCTAACCCAAACCCCCAATCAGATTGAGCTTGCATTCTATTGGCTTATCGGAACAGCCAATAGAATGCGAGCTCAATCTGATTGGGGGTTTGGTTAGATTAGGGTATGTGGTGGTGGGTTTTTAATGTTGGGGGTTGTATTTTTCTTTTACAGGCAAAAGAGCTGAACTTTTTGGGGCATGCCCCCACAAATGGCCCTTTTAAGGGCTGGTAAGGTAAAAGACTTTGAACTTTATTTAATTTAGAATAGGTAGGGCATTTTTTTTTGTTTTGGGGGGTTTGTTATTTTATTATTGGGCTTAGATTAGGTGTAAGTAGCTTAAAATTGTTGTAATATTTTTAAAATGTTTGTAACTTATTTTTTTATTTTTTGTAACTTAGCTTTTTTTATTTGTGTACTTTAGTTAGTTTATGTAATTGTATTTAATTGTAGTTAATTGTAGGTAGTTTATTTAATTAATGTAATGATAGTGTAGTATTAGGTTTAATTGTAACTTAGGTTAGGATTTATTTTACAGGTAATTTTTTATTTCTTTTAGCTAGGTAGTTATTAAATAGTTAATAACTATTTAATAACTATTCTAACTAGCTAAAATAAATACAAAGTTACCTGTAAAATAAATATAAATCCTAAGATAGCTACAATATAATTATTATTTTATATTGTAGCTATATTAGGGTTTATTTTACAGGTAAGTATTTAGTTTTAAATAGGATTAATTTAGTTAATAATAGAAATATTATTTAGATTTATTTAATTAATATTTAAGTTAGGGGGGCGTTAGGGTTAGGGTTAGGGTTAGGGTTAGGGTTAATAATTTTATTACAGTGGCGGCGGTGTAGTGGGGGCAGGATAGGGGTTAATAAATTTATTATAGGTGATGACGGTGTAGGGGGGCAGGATAGGGGTTAATAGGTTTAATATAGTTGGGGCGGGTTCAGGGAGTGGCGGTTTAGGGGTTAAACTATTTAGTTGCGGCGAGGTGCGGGATCAGCAGGATAGGGGTTAATAACTTTATTATAGAGGGCGACGGTGTAGGGGGCAGGATAGGGTTACTAGGTATAATGTAGGTGGCAGTGGTGTCCGGGAGCGGCGGATTAGGGTTAATACATTTATAAGACTTGCGGCGGGTCTAGGAGCGGCGGTTTAGGGGTTAATACATTTATAAGACTTGCGGCAGGGTCTAGGAGCGGCGGTTTAGGGTTAGCAACTTTATTTAGTTGCGGGGGGCTCCGGGGCGCCGGTATAGGGATAGAACATGTAGTTTAGTGTGAGTGCTAGTGACAGGCTAGCAATAAAGCTGGGAAAAAGCCGAAGAGCAGCGAGATCGGATGAGTGATAACTCTCATAGTCCGCTGCTCATCGCCCCTGGCTTTTTGACAGCTTTATTTGATAACTTAGGCGTATTTTTACAGGTCCGCGGCGGCGAAGGTAGGCGAGCTTAGGCGGGCGATTGGGCCAGCGAAGGCAGAAAAGTAGACGGCTTGATAACTACCCCCCAGAGGGTGTACCGCTCACTTTTTTGGCCTCCCAGGACAGACTCGTAATACCAGTGGTAGTGAAAAAGCAGCGTTAGGACCTGTTAACGCTGCTTTTTCAGCTTACCTCACAACTCGTAATCTAGTTGTTATGCTGTGTTTTCGTAGTTACTGTTAAGGTTTTTTGCCATTAAAGGTGACAGATTACAAGTTGAGTGCTAAATGGCAGCAATGGTTATATACATATATATTGATGTGCTAATATGTGTATATATATACATTCATATACATATATATTTACTGGGAACACACAGTTCCCATAGACCGCAATGTAAAGGAATTTTTCGTGGCGTTTTTTTTTGCTAACCCACCCACCCCGCTGCTTTTAACCCCTTAAAACTGTCTATGCAGTTTTTTTTTTTTTTTTTTTTTTAAATGCTGCTTTTTTTATAGAAAACTATAATGACCTTTATTTTGAGGGCATTTGGGGCACTTTTAGAAAATTAACCAGAGATAGATTGTATTAGCTTGTTATTTATTGTTCACACCGCAAACGGGCAAATGTTAGTGGTTGCGCAATAAATTAGTGCTCCACTTGTAATCTATTGCCCAAAATATTATTAAAAAATGATTGCAAATTAATATACATACTGTAAACAATCCTATAATATAAAAGTCCAAGTGTGTTTGTCTGAAGCTGTCATGCGCAGTAAGAGACTGCGCGAAGACAAACACACCTGGCCTTTAAAAGACTGACCTCCTGGTATCTGGGTCCGACCGTGCTTGACGCAGGCATGGCCAGTGTGACATGGGCGTGACAGGGGCTGGTCCTGGTGTGACGTGGATGGGACCGGGCGTGTGTGGGCGGGTCAGGCATGATAAGGGCGGGGCCATGCGGACGTGATAGAAAGCTCAAAAGAGGGGGATAGAGAGAGAGCAATAGAGGGGTGATAGAATGAGCAAAAGTTGGGGATAGAGAGTGAAAGAGAGGGAGAGATAGCAAAAGAGAAGGGAGGAGAGCAAAAGAGAGGGAGAGAGACAGCAAAAGAGGGGGATAGAAAGAGCAAAAGGAAGGAGAAAAAGGGAGAGAGAGAGCAAAAGAGGGGAGAGAGAGCAAAAGAGAGGGGAGAGAGAGACAGCAAAAGAGAGGGGAAAGAGAGGAGGGAAAGAGAGAGGGGGGAGAGAGAGCAAAAGAGAGGGGGGAAAAGAGATAGGGGGAAGAGAGGGGGGGAGAGAGAGCAAAACAGAGGGGAGAGAGCAAAAGAGAGGGGAGAGAGAGCAAAAGAGAGGGGAGAGCTCAAAAGAGAGGGGAAAGAGAGGAGGGAAAGAGAAGGGGGGAGAAGCAAAAGAGAGGGGGGAAAAGAGATAGGGGGAAGAGAGGGGGGGAGAGAGAGAGCAAAAGAAGGGGAGAGAGCATAAGAGAGGGGAGAGAGAGCAAAAGAGAGGGGGAGAGCGCAAAAGAGAGGGGAGAGAGCGCAAAAGAGAGGGGAGAGAGAGAGCAAAAGAGAGGGGAGAGAGAGAGCAAAAGAGGGTAGAGAGAGAGCAAAAGAGAGGGGGTGAGAGACAGCATAAGAGAGGGGAAAGAGAGCAAAAGAAAGGGGAGAGAGAGAGAGAGAGCAGATGAGGGTTGATAGAGAGAGCAAAAGAGGGGGAGATAGATCAAAAGAGAGGGAGGGGAGAGAGCAAAAGAGAGGGGGGAGAGAGAGAGCGTAAAAGAGGGGGAGAGAGAGCAAAAGAGAGGGGAGAGAGAAAGCAAAAGAGAGGGGGATAGAGAGAGCAAAAGAAAGGGAGAGAGACAGCAAAAGAGGGTAAAGAGAGAGCAAAAGAGGGGGGATAGAGAGAGCAAAAAAGAGGGAATAAGTGAGCAAAAGAGAGGGGGATAGAGAGAGCAAAAGAGAGGGGGAGAGACAGCGCTCAAAAGAGAGGGGGAAAGAGAGAGCAAAAGAGAGGGGAGAAGCAAAAGAGAGGGGAGAGAGAGCAAAAGAGAGGGGGAGAGCACAAAAGAGAGGGAGAGAGAGTGCAAAAGAGAGGGGAAAGAGAGAGCAAAAGAGAGGGAGAACGAGAGAGCAAAAGAGAGGGGGAGAGAGAGCAAAAGAGAGGGGAGAGAGACAGCAAAAGCGAGGGTAAGGAGCAAAAGAAAGAGGGGAGAGAGAGAGCAGATGAGGGTTGATAGAGAGAGCAAAAGAGGGGGGAGAGAGATCAAAAGAGAAGGAGGGGAGAGAGCAAAAGAGAGGGGAGAGAGAGAGAGTAAAAGAGGGGGGAGAGAGAGAGCAAAAGAGAGGGTGATAGAGAGAGCAAAAGAGAGGGAGAGAGACAGCAAAAAAGGGTAGAGAGAGAGCAAAAGAGGGGGGATAGAGAGAGCAAAAGAGAGGGGGAGAGAGAGAGCAAAAGAGAGGGGGATAGAGAGAGCAAAAGAGAGGGAGAGAGACAACAAAAGAGGGTAGAGAGAGAGCAAAAGAGGGGGTAGAGAGAGCAAAAAAGAGGGGAATAGAGCGAGCAAAAGAGAAGGGGGATAGAGAGCACAAAAGAGCGGGGAGAGAGAGCAAAAGAGAGGGGAGAGAGACAACAAAAGAGAGGGAGAGAAAGAGAGAGAGAGTAAAAGTGGGGGAGAGAGAGAGCAAAAGAGAGGGGGGATAGAGAGAGCAAAAGAGAGGGAGAGAGACAGCAAAAAAGGGTAAGAGAGAGTAAAAGAGGGGGATAGAGAGAGCAAAAAAGAGGGAGGAGAGCGAGCAAAAGAGAGGGGGGATAGGAGAGCAAAAGAGATGGAGAGAGACAACAAAAGAGGGTAGAGAGAGAGCATAAGAGGGGGGTATAGAGAGAGCAAAAAAGAGGGGAATAGAGCGAGCAAAAGAGAGGGGGATAGAGAGCGCAAAAGATGGAGAGAGAGAGCAAAAGAGGGGAGAGAGAGAGAGCAAAAGAGCGGGGAGAGAGCAAAAGAGAGGGAGAGAGACTGCAAAAGAGAGGGAGAGAAACAGCAAAAGAGAGCAAAAGAAAGGGGGGGGGAGAGAGAGAGAGCGCAAAAGAGGGGGGATAGAGAGAGCAAAAAAGGGGGATAGAGATAGCAAAAGAGAGGAGAGAGACAACAAAAGAGAGGGGGAGAGAGCAAAAGAGAGGGGGGGAGAGAGCAAAAAGAGGGGGATAGAGAGAGCAAAAGAGAGGGAGAGAGACAGCAAAAGAGAGGGAGAGAGACAGCAAAAGAGAGGAGAGAGAGAGAGAGAGAGAGAGGGGAGCAAAAGAGAGGGAGAGAGAGAGTGCAAAAGAGAGGGGGAGCGAGAGCGCAAAAGTGAGGGAGGAAAAGAGAGGGAGAGAGAGAGAGCAAAACAGAGGGGGAGAGAGACAGCAAATTAGAGAGAGGGGAGAGAGCAAAAGAGAGGGAGAGAGAGCAAAAGAGAGGGGATAGAGAGCAAGGGGTGGAACCGCTGTGCTGCAAGAAAGGTCCATGTACACAGGCTTAGGACTAGTTTCTAAATAATCCATAGAATAATATATAGTATGTATAATATTTTTTATTCATTTTTATTAATATTTTTTTAATATTTTATATTTAATATCTCAATAAAGTGCATTGAGATTAGCAATTCTTCATGTGCACTAACCCAACACTCCATCAGACCTAAATCGCAAAGCGATACGTATGTTCTTTACATAGAAAAAATAATAATTTTGATTAAGAAACATACATTTCAATATATAGCTGATAATTTTAATGTAAAATAGATATCTATACCTATATATCTATAGAAATAGATATACAGGTATAGGGATATAAAATATATATATATATATATATATATATATATACACACAATTACGTTATCATGTATGGGAAGAACATTGGAATGTTAAATATGTACAGTATATATACAGTAATAGCCACCAATCAGCAAGCGCTACCCATGTGCTGAACCAAAGATGGGCCGGCTCATAAGCTTACATTCCAGCTTTTCTAATAAGATACCAAGAGAACAAAGAAAAATTGATAATAGGAGTATATTAGAAAGTTGTGATTTAACAGGAGACGGCAATCATCCCGATCAGATACAATCTGGATGATTGACACCCCATGCTAGCGGCCGTGAATCTGCAGGGGCGGCATTGCTCAAGCATTTAACTAGAAATGCTTGTGCAATGTTAAATGCCGACAACGGCCCCATTGTACGCACTTACAGTATATATCAGGGTTCTTCTAAACACAGGTCGGGGCCCCTTACTGGTCACTACACCATGTTTTACTTGTTTAGTGTGTGTGTTGTATGAGAGTGTGTGTTGTATGAGAGTGTGTGGTGTGTGTTACATGAGAGTGGTGTGGTTGTGTTGTATGAGAGTGTGCAGTGTGTGTTGTATGAGAGTTGGTGTTGTGTGAGAGTGTGTGGTGTGTTGTATGAGAGTGTGTCTGTTGTATGAGAGTGTGTGTGTGGGGGTGTTGGTATGAGAGTGTGCGGTGTGTTGTATGAGAGTGTGTGGTGTGTGTTGTATGAGAGTTTGTGTTGTATGAGAGTGTGTGGTGTGTTGTATGAAGATTTGTGTTGTATGAGAGTGTGTGGTGTGTTGTATTAGAGTTTGTGTTGTATGAGAGTGTGTGGTGTGTGTTGTATGAGAGTGGTGGTGTGTGTTTTATGAGAGTGCGTGGTGTGTGTTGTATGAAAGTGTATGGTATGTGTGTGTGTTGTATGAGAGTGTGTGGTGTGTGTTGTATGAGAGTGTGTTGTGTGTGTTACATGAAGTGTGTGTTGTGTGTGTGTGAGCGTGTGCTGTTGTGTGTTACATGAGAGTGTGTGGTGTGTGTTGTATGAGAGTTTGTGTGGTGTGTGTGTATGTATGAGTGTGCAATGTGTGTGTTACATGAGAGTGTGTGTGTGTGTTGTGTGAGAGTTTGTGTTGTATTAGAGTGTGTGTTTGTGTAAGAGTATGTGTGTTGTGTTATGAGAGTGTGTGGTGTGTGTTGTATGAGAGTTTGTGTGGTGTGTGTTGTATGAGAGTGTGCCGTGTGTGCATTACATGAGTGTGTGTGTGTGTTGTGTGAGAGTTTGGGTTTATATAGAGTGTGTGTGTGTGTAAGAGTATGTGTGGTGTGTTGTATGAGAGTGTGTGGTGTGTGTGTATGAGAGTGTAATGGTGTGTGTTGCATGAGAGTGTGTTGTGTGTGTTTTATATGTTATATTATATGATAATGTGTGTTGTTTGTGTTTTATATGAGAGTGTATGTGGTGGTGTGTGTTGTATGAGAGTGTGTTGTGTGTGTGTTTTATATGATAGTGTGTGTTGTGTGTGTTTTATATGAGAGTGTGTGGTGTGTGTTGTGTGAGAGTGTGTGTGGTGTGTGTTGTATGAGAGTGTGTGGTGTGTGTTTTATATTAGAGTATATGTGGGGGGGGTGTTGTATGAGAGTGTGTGGTGTGTGTTGTATGAGAGTGTGTGGTGTGTGGTGTGTGAGAATGTGTGTGTTGTGTGTTTTTTATATGAGACTGTATGTGCTGGTGTGTGTTGTATGAGAGTGTTTAGTGTGTTTGTATGAGGTGTGTGGTGTGTGTTGCGTGAGAGTGTGTGGTGTGTGTTTTTATAAGAGTGATGTGGTGGGGTGTTTGTATGAGAGCGTGTATGTGTGTTGTATGAGAGTATGTGTTGTGTGTTGTGTGAGAGTGTGTGGTGTGTGTTTTATATAAGAGTGTATGTGGTGTGTGTGTTGTATGAGAGCGTGTAGTGTGTGTTGTATGAGAGTATGTGTTGTGTGTTTGTGTGAGAGTGTTGGTGTGTGTTTTTAATATAAGAGTGTATGTGGTGGTGTGTGTTGTATGAGAGTGTGTAGTGTGTGTTGTATGAGAGTATGTGGTGTGTGTTGTGTGAGAGTGTGTGTGGTGTGTTTGTATGAAAGTGTGTGGTGTGTTTTATATGATAGCGTGTGTTGTGTGTGTTTTATATGAGAGTGTATGTGCTGGTATGTGTTGTATGAGAGTGTGTGGTGTGTGTTGGTGTGTTTTATATAGTGTGTGTCCAACTATATGATGACAACAGCATGCAGTGGCTGAAAGGAAGGGCCCTGAACTGCTTAAACAATAATTTAAAGGTTAAGTGGTGGATTGGTCACTTCCAGAAAGGTATAATTAGTCTCAAAGTCTGTGAATAATCAGTAGTAAGGTCAAAATGTCCTAAAAAGGGACAGACAATGGACGCACACAAACTCAAACACAAACTTGCACATACACCTAAGGAAACACCCACAGAAACAGCCTCAGAAAACACCCAAAGACATACACACTCACGGACACCCACAGAAAACACACAAAGACATACACACACACACAGAGACACCCAGAGAAAACGCACAAAGACATACACACACAGAGACACCCACAGAAAACACACAAAAGCATACATACACACACACACACTCACAGAGACATCCACAGAAAATGCACAAAGACATACACACACACAGAGAGACACCCACAGAAAACACACAAAGACATACATACACACACACACCTTCACAGAGAAATCTACAGAAAATGCACAAAGACAGACACGCAAACCCTCAGAGAGACATCCACAGAAAAAAAATACATACACACTCATAGAGACACCAACAAAAGCACAAAGACATAAACACAGACATCCACAGAAACACTCACAGAAACACCCACCGCAATAACTAATAAAGTCTATTAACCCCTAAACCGCCATAGCCCACAACACAATAAACCTAATCAAGTATTAACCCCTAAAATGCCATAGCCCACAACGCAATAAACCTAACCCCTAACCCCCCTAACCTAACCCCCCCCTATCCTAAGCCCCTCTAATAAAGTAAAATTACCTAATTTAGAAAATACTAAAGTTACCATTAAATATAAAATAATTTACACTACTTCTAAAATACAAATAAACTAAGTATAAATTAAAGGGGCAGTCTAATCAAAATTCAGGAGTAGACTGTCCCTTTAAGCAAGAATTACAGAAAATAAAAAAAATCTAAGATTACAGAAAATAAAAAATAAAATTAATTTTTTTAAAATAAATTACACCTAATCCCTATGAAAATAAAAAAGCCCCCCCCCAAATAAAAACACCCCCTAATCTAATCAACTACCAGTAGCCCTTAAAAGGACTTTTTGCAGGGCATTGCCCCAAGATAATCAGCTCTTTTGCACAAAAAATACACACATCCCCCCCTACCAGTAAACCCCCCACCCCAATAAATAAAAAACATTTACTAAGTAAGTCCTGCCTACTCTGCAAATGAAAGTGATCTGCTGCCTGACTCTGGCAAACACTGTACAAACTGAAGTGCCAAGTCTGTCTCACACTGTTTAGTGCACACTCAGAAATCCTCTCAAATGCTAATACTTTACTCCTTGTAATGACATTTCCCACACTCAATATCACTCTGCTGTAGTGCCCTCTGGTAGCTGCCAAAATGTAAAAAAAAATAAAAAAAATGTTTTAATATTATATTTGTGCTTGCCTCATGGGGCCCCACTGGCCCACTGGGCCCCTAACAGGACTCGCCCTATTCACCCCCTGATGGCAGCCCTGGCTAGATTACAAGTGGCATGGTATTTTTTTTGCGTCAGTGAACACAGCTAGCGTTAAGCTTTTTGTGCTGTTCGGGTTGCGCTGATATTACAAGTTCCAAAAAAACGTATTTTGTGCCAGCGTTTCCCTGAATACCGCAAAAAAACAAACTTAAGTTTTCGTGAGCGAGTGCATGTATTCCTCCATAGAGATCAATGAAGAAAAAAAAGTGGGGAAAAAAACACCTGCGATCACCTAAACTCCATAGCCTTTTCGCATTCTCCATAGAAGTCAATGTAGAAAACAAATTGTTGAAACAACAAACAAACATCCATCGTGCAAACAACATAGCATATTTGTATTAACAAATGTAAAATATTTACAGTAAATACATAGTTAAAATATTTATTAAATATCACCTAGATTAAGGGCTCGATGATATATTGTTCGCCAGCTCAAACCTTCTTTTTCTCGCTGACACTCGCAGGGCTGCCCCGGTGGCTCCTATTAAAAGTAATGGAGATCGCTGGATAGGAAAACCTCGCTCCTTAGTGCGAAGTTATCAGGGAGCAGGGGAGCACTTTAAAATTAAAATCCTGCAGCCAATATAATTCACATTACGCTGCTTTCTGCTTATAGCATCTTACATTCGCCTATATTTTAGTATGCATTTGTTTTTCTATTGGGGTTATAAGTGTTCGTATTAGTGAGACATTGTCATATACGCCCATGGAACGCCCATGTTCAGCCCATTTTACGATAAAACAACAATTACGCTTTGCATTTTGCATAAATGGGGCCCAGTGTGTCTATTTTCTTGTTGCTATTTAGTTGATATGTATTGTATGTGAAGTCTATACTGCCCATGCATTGTATGTGAAGTCTATACTGCCCATGCATTGTATGTGAAGTCTATACTGCCCATGCACTGTATGTGAAGTCTATACTGCCCATGCATTGTATGTGAAGTTTATAACAGTATAGACTTCACATAAAATGCATCAGCAGTATAGACTTCACATAAAATGCATCAGCAGAATAGACTTCTCATACAATGCCATGGCAGCATTGATTTCACATACAATGCATGGGCAGTATTGACTTTACATACAATGCATGGTAGTATTAACTTAACATACAATGCATGGGCAGTATAGACTTCACATACAATGCATGGGCAGTATATACTTCACATACAATACATGGGCAGTATTGACTTCACATACAATGCATGGGCAGTATTAACTTCACATACAATACATGGGCAGTATTGACTTCATATACAATGCATGGACAGTATAGATTTAACATACAATGCATGGGCAGTATAGACTTCACATACAATGCATGGGCAGTGTAGACTTCACATACATTGCATGGAGAGTATTAACTTCACTAACAATGCATGGACACTATAGACTTCACATACAATGCATGGGCAGTATAGACTTCACATACAATGCAAGGGCAGTATAGACTTCACATACAATGCATGGGCAGTATAGACTTCACATACAATGCAATTGTCAGTATAGACTTCACATACAATGCATGGGCAGATTAGACTTCACATACAGTGCATGGGCAGTATTGACTTCACATACAATACATGGGCGGGCAGTAAAGACTTCACATACAATGCATGGGCAGTATAGACTTCACATACAATGTATGGACAGTATAGACTTCACATACAATGCATGGGCAGTGTAGACTTCACATACAATGCATGGTAAGTATAGACTTCACATACAATCCATGGGCACTATAGACATCACATACAGTGCATGGGCAGTATAGATTTCACATACAATGCATGGGCAGTATAGACTTCACATACAATGCAATTGTCAGTATAGACTTCACATACAATGTATGGGCAGTGTAGACTTCACATACAATGTATGGGCAGTGTAGACTTCACATACAATGCTTGGGCAGTATAGACTTCACATACAATGCATGGGCAGTATAGACTTCACATACAATGCATGGGCAGTAAAGACTTCACATACAATGCATGGACAGTATAGAACTATCATACAAGGCATACACAATATAGACTTCACATACAATGCATGGGCAGTATTGACTTCACATACAATACATGGGCAATAAAGACTTCACATACAATGTATGGGCAGTATAGACTTCACATACAATGCATGGGCAGTGTAGACTTCACATACAATGCATGGTCAGTATAGATTTCACATACAATGCATGGGCAGTATAGAATTATCATACAATGCATAGACAATATAGACTTCACATACAATGCATGGGCAGTATTGACTTCACATACAATACATGGGCAGAAAAGACTTCACATACAATGCATGGGCAGTATAGACTTCACATACAATGCATGTGCAGTATATACTTCTCATACAATGCATGGGTAGTATTGACTTCACATACAATGCATGGGCAGAAAAGACTTCACATACAATGCATGGGCAGTATAGACTTCACATACAATGCATGGGCAGTATATACTTCACATACAATGCATGGGCAGTATATACTTCACATACAATGCATGGGCAGTATAGATGCATACATACAATGCATGGGCAGTATATACTTCACATACAATGCATGGGCAGTATAGACTTCACATACAATGCATGGGCAGTATATACTTCACATACAATGCATGGGCAGTATATACTTCACATACAATGCATGGGCAGTATAGACTTCACATACAATGCATGGGCAGTATAGACTTCACATACAGTGCATGGGCAGTATAGACTTCACATACAGTGCATGGGCAGTATAGACTTCACATACAATGCATGGGCAGTATAGACTTTACATACAATACATATCAACTAAATAGCAACAAGAAAATAGACACACTGGGCCCCATTTATCAAGCTGCACAAGCACCTTCAAGCCCCTTAAGACTGATTGACTTCACATACAATACATGGGCAGAAAAGACTTCACATACAATGCATGGGCAGTATAGACTTCACATACAATGCATGGGCAGTATATACTTCACATACAATGCATGGGTAGTATTGACTTCACATACAATGCATGGGCAGAAAAGACTTCACATACAATGCATGGGCAGTATAGACTTCACATACAATGCATGGGCAGTATATACTTCACATACAATGCATGGGCAGTATAGACTTCACATACAATGCATGGGCAGTATAGACTTCACATACAATGCATGGGCAGTATATACTTCACATACAATGCATGGGCAGTATATACTTCACATACAATGCATGGGCAGTATAGACTTCACATACAATGCATGGGCAGTATAGACTTCACATACAGTGCATGGGCAGTATAGACTTCACATACAGTGCATGGGCAGTATAGACTTCACATACAATGCATGGGCAGTATAGACTTTACATACAATACATATCAACTAAATAGCAACAAGAAAATAGACACACTGGGCCCCATTTATCAAGCTGCACAAGCACCTTCAAGCCCCTTAAGACTGATGCTGCTTAACCTATCTGCCACTAATTGAAATCACTGTGAATCAATCCAATTAGAATGATTGACAGCAAACTTCTAGCAGCCAATTGGTCGCCAACCAGCAGGCTTGTGCAATGTTACATGTGGACAGTGTATGCTTTTCACTCGCAGAGTTCTATCAGCCAATCGGAATTAAGGTAGGAAAAATCCGATTGGCTGATGCAATCAGCCAATATGATTGAGCTTCATTGAGCTTGATTGGAACAGCCAATAGAATGCGAGCTCAATTCTATTGGCTGATTGGATCAGCCAATAGGATTGAACTTCAATCCTATTGGCTGATTGCATCAGCCAATAGGATTTTTCCTACCTTAATTCCGATTGGCTGATAGAATTCTATCAGCCAATCGAAATTGAAGGGACACCATCTTGGATGACATCACTTAAAGGAACTGTCATTGTTGAAGAAGACGGATGGATGAAGATAGAAGATGCCGTCTAAATGAAGACTTCTGCCCATCTGGAGGACCACTTCTGCCCGGTTGGATGAAGACTTCTGCCCGTCTGGAGGACCACTTCTGCTCGGTTGGGTGAAGACGTCTCACGGTAGGGTAATCTTCAAGGGGTTAGTGTTAGGTTTTTTTAAGGGGGGATTGTGTGGGTTTTAGAGTAGGGTTGATTGTGTGGGTGGTGGGTTTTAATGTTGGGGGGGTATTTGTAATTTTTTTTTACAGGTAAAAGAGCTGATTACTTTGGGGCAATGCCCCGCAAAAGGACCTTTTAAGGGCTATTTGTAATTTAGTGTAGAGTAGGGCTTTTTTTATTTTGGGGGGCTTTTTTATTTTGTTAGGGGGATTAGAGTAGGTGTAATTTATTATTTTCTGTAATTTAGTGTTTGTTTTTTTCGTACTTAATTTTATTTAATTGTAATTAATTGTATGTAATTTAGTTAATTTATTTAATTATAGTGTAGTGTTAGGTGTTAGTGTAACTTAGGTTAGGTTTTATTTTACATGTACTTTTGTCTTTATTTTAACTAGGTAGTTATTAAATAGTTAATAACTATTAAATAACTATTTTACCTAGTTAAAATAAATACAAAGTTGCCTGTAAAATAATAATAAACCCTAAGCTAGCTACAATGTAACTATTAGGTAAGGGTTTATTTTATAGGTAAGTATTTAGTTTTAAATAGGAATTATTTAGTTAATTGTAGTAATTTTATTTAGATTTATTACAATTATATTTAAGTTAGGGAGGTTAGGGTTAGACTTAGGTTTAGGGGTTAATAACTTTATTATAGTGGTGGCGACATTGTGGGCGGCAGATTAGGGGTTAATAAGTGTAGGTAGGTGGCGGCGACATTGGAGGCAGCAGATTAGGGGTTAATAAATATAATCTAGGGTTCGGCGATGTTGGGGGCAGCAGATTAGGGGTTCATAACTATAATGTAGGTGACGGTTGTGTCCGGAGCGGCAGATTAGGGGTTAATAATATTATGCAGATGTCGGGGCGGCAGATTAGGGGTTAATAAGTGTAAGATTAGGGGTGTTTAGACTCTGGGTTCATGTTAGGGTGTTAGGTGTAGACATAACTTTTATTTCCCCATAGGAATCAATGGGGCTGCGTTAGGAGCTTTACGCTGCTTTTTTGCAGGTGTTAGATTTTTTTTCAGCCGGCTCTCCCCCATTGATTCCTATGGGGAAATCGTGCACAAGCACGTTTTAGCAGCTCACCGCTAACGTAAGCAGCGCTGGTATTGAGGTGAGATGTGGAGCTAAATTTTGCTCTTCGCTCACTTTTTTGCGGTTAACGCTGGGTTTCTAAAAACCCATAATACCAGCGATGTCAGTAAGTGAGCGGTGAGCATAAACTGCTCGTTAGCACCGCACAGCTTCTAACGCAAAACTCGTAATCTAGGTGTATTATACTAAAATTAAACTATATTAAACTAATAATTAATCTACTCTAAATATTATACTAAAATTACATTAAACTAAAAATTAAATTAACTATATTACATTTCTAAAAACCTAACCCTACTCAAGTTATTTAAATCTACTATTAAAAATTACTAAGTTACAAAAAACTAACAACTAAGACCTCCATTACAATATGCAGCGTCGCCCGCAAAATCCTCCGGCGCCAGATTTTACCCGATTTTGGTATTACATATACGACGTAGCATACAAGTTACGCGCGTATATTTCACCCGTCGCTCACAATTATTACTCCCATAGGCTAACATGGGACCGCGTCGTAAATCGGTATCCAATATCCAGCACAAGGACTTACGTAGTGAAAATTGAGAAATCTTACTCCATTGTTACCTCGCCATAAAAGGCAGCCGTAGCAGGCCTTGCGCTGAGTATGGGAGCACCGTAACTCCCGAAAATGCCTGCAAAAATAAACTAACACCTAACGCATGCGCAATGTCTATCTACCTGTCAACCGCAATCCCCCACCGCAATAACTAATAAAGTCTATTAACCCCTAAAACGCCATAGCCCACAACGCAATAAACCTAATTAAGTATTAACCCCTAAACCGCCATAGCCCACAACGCAATAAACCTAACCCCTAACCTAACCTAACCCCCCTAACTTAGCCCCCCCTATCCTAACCCCCCTAAATAAACTAAAATTACCTAATTTAGAAAATACTAAAGTTACCATTAAATATAAAATAATTTACACTACTTCTAAAATACAAATAAACTAAGTACAAATTAAAGGGGCAGTCTAATCAAAATTCAGGAGTAGACTGTCCCTTTAAGCAAGAATTACAGAAAATAAAAAAATCTAAGATTACAGAAAATAAAAAATAAAATTAAATTTTTTTAAATAAATTACACCTATGAAAATAAAAAAGCCCCCCCAAAATAAAAACACCCCCTAAACTATTGGCTGATTTGAGCCTTCAAATTCAAATTAGCCAATCGGATGAGAGCTACTAAAATCCTATTGGCTGTTCAAATCAGCCAATAGGATTTCAGTAGATCTTATCCTATTGGCTGATTTGAACAGCCAATATGATTTCAGTAGCTCTCATCCGATTGGCTGATTTGAATTTGAAGGCTCAAATCAGCCAATAGGAATTCAAGGGACGCCATTTTTAATCGCGTACCTTGAATTCCTATTCAGTGTACGGCGGAGAGCGTATGAAGAGGATCCTCCACGCTCCATGGCTCCGCGGTCGCCGGTCTTCAGTTCCAGAGTCGCTAGTCTTCAGTTCCAGCGTCGCCGATCTTCAACTCCGCCCTCCGCTCCGCGTCGGCTGGTTCCTGGAAGAAGAAAGAAGAGGTCGCCGCTTGGAAGAAGACTTCACCGCCTGGAGCAGGACCTTCTCTGCTGAACTTGAGGGGTTAGACTTAGGGTTTTTTAAGGGTTTTTTGGGGGGATTTATTTTATTTAGATAGGGTGGGCAGCAAAAGAGCTGAATGCCCTTTTAAGGGCAATGCCCAACAAATGCCCTTTTCAGGGCAAAGGGTAGTTTAGCGTTTTTAGTGTTAGTATTTTTTTTGGGGGGGGTTTGGTGGGTGGGCGGTTTACTGGTAGGGGGGGGATGTGTGTATTTTTTGTGCAAAAGAGCTGATTATCTTGGGGCAATGCCCTGCAAAAAGTCCTTTTAAGGGCTACTGGTAGTTGAATAGATTAAGGGGTGTTTTTATTTGGGGGGGGGCTTTTTTATTTTCATAGGGATTAGGTGTAATGTATTTAAAAAAAAATTAATTTTATTTTTTATTTTCTGTAATCTTAGATTTTTTTATTTTCTGTAATTCTTGCTTAAAGGGACAGTCTACTCCTGAATTTTGATTAGACTGCCCTTTTAATTTATACTTAGTTTATTTGTATTTTAGAAGTAGTGTAAATTATTTTATATTTAATGGTAACTTTAGTATTTTGTAAATTAGGTAATTTTAGTTTATTTAGGGGGGTTAGGTTAGGGGTTAGGTTTATTGCGTTGTGGGCTATGACGTTTTAGGGGTTAATACTTGATTAGGTTTATTGCGTTGTGGGTTAATGGCAGATTAGGGTTTAATAGTTTTAATAGGTTGTTTGCGAGGTTGGGGTCGACGGATTTAGGGGTTAATAATTTAGTTATTAATTGCGGTGTGGGTTTGATGGCGGATATAGGGGTTAATAGTTTAAATAGGCATATTGCGTTGTGGGGGGTTGTCGGTCTAGGGGTTAATACATTTAATATTAGTAATGAGAGGGGGTTTTGCGGATATAGGGGTTTTACGTGTCTGGCTTATTTTTGGGAGGCGTGTTAGACTTTTACGGGAGATTTGTTATTTTCTTTACTTTTCTTAGGCGCCGGCAGTTTCTAAAGTGCCGTAAGTCACTAGCGACTCCAGAAATTTGTATATACGCTCATTTCTGGACATCGCTAGTTTATCAGACTTACGGCACTTTATGAACTGCCGGCGGAGTTTATGTAATACCCCGATGTGTGAGGTGAAATTACGGACGGCGTAGGTTTCCACGCTTGCGCCGAAACCTGCGCCGTATATTTGATCGCGCCCTAAGTTACAAAAAATAACAAACACTAAGTTGCACAAAATAAAAAACACTAAGTTACAAAAAAAAAATAAACACTAAGTTACACAAAATAAAAAATAAATTATCAAATATTTAAACTAATTACTCCTAATCTAATAGCCCTATTAAAATAAAAAGCCCCCCCCAAAATAAAAAAAAACCCTAGCCTACAATAAATAAGGGCCTTTTGCGGGGCATTGCCCCAAATAAATCAGCTCTTTTACCTGTAAAAAAAATTACAAATACCCCCCCAACAGTAAAACCCACCACCCACACAACCAACCCCCCCAAATAAAATTCTATCTAAAAAACCTAAGCTCCCCATTGCCCTGAAAGGGGCATTTGGATGCGCATTGCCCTTAAAAGGGCATTTAGCTCTTTTTCCGCCCAAAGTCCATAATCTAAAATTAAAGCTTGTTAGTTTTTAATAGTAGATTTAAATAATTTGAGTAGGGTTAGGTTTTTAAATATATAATATAATTAATTTAATTTTTAGTTTAATGTAATTTTAGTATAATAGTTAGGGTAGGTTAATTAATAGTTTAATATAGTTTAATGTAATTTTAGTATAATAGTTAGGGTTAGTTTAATGTAATTTTAGTTTAATAGTTAGGGTAGGTTAATTAATAGTTTAATATAGTTTAATTTGGGGCCGCGATCTAACAGAGCAACGCTACCGCCGGAGTTCATCCTCCCGGCGGTCTAACTACCCGACTGTAGCTACCGGGTGTAATTAAAGACCTCCAGCAGTTGCGGCCATCCTCATCCAGCAAGCCGGCTGCAGATTGATCAGACTGGGGAACGGAGCCCTGCACTGCATACTAAGTGCTGTTGACCACAGACATAAGGGTAAGCCTCAGCGCAGGGTTTCCACCTGGATCACTATATACTCGCTACACCACCTAAAAAGTCATTAGCTCTGTCACCGCAATAGAGCCAGAAGCCCAGTAACTAGCAGCACTAATTAAGGCTTATCGACTGTCTACTTAAGTGACAATCTGGAACAGACTGCAGGACTGAAGGGGGACTATTCCTAACTCTGCTTTTACACATAAGTTACCTTGCAGCATTCTACTGATTCTGGCGTGTCTCCTAACTTAGAGGCCTTACTCTGCACACTTAACTCTGAATCCCCATAACTAGCTTGGGGCCTGAGATCTGGGCTGACCTGCAGTACCAGATAATTTTCATCTACTCTACCTCTAGCACTGTCTATCTACAGCAAGCAAAGTTCACCTACAAGACCCTGCTATCACAGAGACTCCCTGCAATACTGTACATTGCTCAGTCCTCAAGGCCCTGTCAGGACTCAAAATCCCTGCCTGGTTCTCAGATAGATACAGCGCTGCAGTGTCTCTCCTCTTCCCTTTCCCACTCTAACTCTTAGAGTGGGTCATACCCCACATCCTTTTCCCCTCTAGGCCCAGTGGTGGCATTGATTTCCCTAGGGGAGAGACACATCCAGTCAAAACTTGTTACTTCTAGGAGTCACCTACAACCTACACTCCTGCCTATTTGCACCATAGCTCACTGCTAACACAGCCTCCAAAAGAACTCTCTACAGTTGCTTAACCCACGTAACGCAACTATGATGTGCTAAGTCCTAGGGCGCCCCTCCCTGCCGGTGTTAGCCAGCTGATTCTGCCAGGTCTCCCTCTTAGTGATCCTCTCTCCTCCTAACACCTCCTAATTCACTACTCACCACTAGTGGTAACCCTACCTTCCAATGTCGCAACATTCCAAGAGGAAATCCAAGGGAATGAAACCTTCAAAGCATACAGTTTGGGATCATTTCCTCCCTATAAGGGACCCGTCACCGGATATCTCAGATGATGATAGATCTGTCTCCCCCTCTATCTCCGAGGAAAGGGCTAGCGTGCGGAGCTCACCACCCTCCCGCACGCAGTCTGAAACGATCACTATGGATTCTATGAAGCAGCTGCTAGATCAACAGACCCAGTCATTCACAAAAAGGTTTGATAAACTAGAAAGGTCCTTTGACGATCTCAGAAAAGACATTGTCACAGTTAATGAGCGAACCGACATCTTAGAACGCAAACAAGAGGACCTGCTAGTGGACCACACAAATTGGGTGAGCTATACACAAAATTTGGCCGACCAAGTGTCCTCCTTGGAGGCGAAGCTGGCTGACCTGGAGGATCGTTCCAGGTGGAACAACGTCAGGATCCGGGGAATCCCAGAATCTGTGGGGCCCCAGGAACTAGAAAAATTCGCTCAAGCACTATTCAGATCAATCCTGGGTCCATCGGGAGATCAGGATGCAAGAATCGACAGAATACACAGGGCGGCTAGGCCGCAAAACCTACCTATGGACAAGCCTAGAGATACCATAGCCAAACTGCACTATTTTTCCTTCAAAGATAGGCTCCTGAAAGTCACCCTGAGACAACCACAACTCCCGGATCAATTTAGAGATATTTCACTGTATCCTGATCTGTCCCCATTCACGCTCCAGCAACGACGAAGTTTTAGTGAAACCACAAAAACTCTGAGAGATCACCATATCCGGTACAGGTGGGGATTCCCGACTTTTCTGATTATTACCAAAGACGGGGCCCAACACACTGCGCTAACACCAAGACAGGTGCAGGACCTCCTGAGAATCTGGAATCTACTTGCTGGTAACGGAGATGAGAATCCTCCCCGCCCACATAGAGCAGGGCCTTTGTTGAGAGTTGGAGCCCAGCCTTGGAACCCGGACAGACAAGAGCCACCTAGACAAGACCCCGGACGATGACTCACCACCCTCAGCCCACCCATGGAGGTCTTATGATTACTTAACCTCCCTCCTCCGGGTGTGTATAGACTGCTTATCGCGGTCCAACCCTTGAGAGGACTGTTCTACTTTCTAGCACCAAGATGGTACCGAGGAACTTGAGGGGCCCAGCTGTTGGGCACCTCTAACATCATTCCCTATTCCATGTTTTTTTTTCCCTCCCTCCCCCCCCAACACTAGTTGTTTAGACTCTACATACTTCGCTCTCACTCCTCTAGAGGACTGGGACATGGTCTGCCCGAGTAGACCATCTCCCTATATGGACTGGGACTACACCTAGGAGTCGGAGATGACCAGAGAGCTGGTAATGTACTGTTGAAAGAATATCTAATCTCACCAACTACAAATTTTTTTCACTGAGTTGTGTTCACACCGCTAATTGTTTATCATGTTCCAATAATGTTCTTAATATGTTCCTAAAGTTTATAGTTCCTGCAAGGGTGTTCCTGATGATTTTGGTCTCTCTTCCTAACCTCTCCCTTCCCTCCCACTCTTCCCTTATTTTCCCTGCCCCCCTAACTCGTTTTCCCTTCTCCTATCCTAACCTGGTCTCTCTTGACTCCCCAATAACCCTTTCTTCCTCATGCCTTCCCACTAGACCCTACCATCTCTCCACACCCATGTACTCCACTCTTTCCCCCCACCTACTTCCCATTCCAGCCTGGCTTCAACTTTACATATGCCACTTCGGTCACTGGGTGGGTATCTTTGTGGGGTGGGCTTGGGAGGGGTCCTATCATCTAGGCAATGTCAAGATGTTTTGGGCACACTGTTTTTCCATATGACTTATTGAGTTTACCCTGCACTGTTCGAAATGTACAATTTATTTATTTATTTTTTTCTCACATAGTTTTCTGGTGCACTGGTCTGTGTTGAGGTATATCTAATGACTATATGCTCTGATGATAGGCTCTTTTTTCGTTTCTCCTCTCCTTGTCACCCTCCCTTTCCCTAATTCCTTGCTCTACAGCAGTTTCCCATTCCTTCTTCAGCTCCTATGTCCTCTTGTTCCTCTCTCCATATGCTCTCCCTCCTTTTTTTAGGAGGACAGAACTCCAGGTCATCCGCCTATCTATCTTTTTTCTTTTCTATCTCTTCGTTCTTCCCTTCCCAACCCACCCATCCTCCCTCCACATATCCACCCAGCCAAAACCGCCTCTCCCTTCCAACCCTCCATATGCTCTATCCTGTCTATTTCCCTCTCCAACCTCTGATCTTATTTTAACATCTGAAAAATGTCAAATGTTTAGCACTGTAGATGTTTAGCGTATACTATTTTTCTATATGACTATTTGAGTTAACCTGCACTGTCGGAACTGTACAATATCCCCACATAAAATGCTGGATTACTAGTATGTGTAGAGGTACATCTAATGAATATATGCACTGTTTATATGCTCTCTTTTCGTCTCTCCTCTCCTCATCACCTCCCCTTTCCCCAATTCCCTCCTCTTTAGCAGATTCCCAACCCTTCCTCTACTTCTATGCCCTCTTGTGGCTGCTCCTTCCCATCCGCTCTTCTCCCCTTCTCAGGAGGACAGAACTCTATGCCACCCGCCCATCTCTCTTCTTTATTCCTATGTTCTTCCTTTCTGACCCCCCTCCCTTCCTTCACTCGCCCTGTCTAGCCATAACTGCCTCTTCTTCGCAACCTCCTTCATGCTTTACCCTGTCTATCTACCTCTTCACCTTCCGATCCTATCTCATCATATGGAAAATATCAAATGTTTCACATTGCAGAAATTTGAATGATATCATGTTTAGGACTGTATGTTCAAGATTCATCAGAGGTTCCTATAATGACCAAGTTCTCTCTTCATTTCTTTCTGTCCCCACCAATAGCCCTCCCTTCCCCGCTGCAGCCACCCTCTGATCCCTCTCCTGATTCTGCACCCTTACTACTGCCCTACCCTCCTTCCTCCATCCTCCTCTCTTCCTCGGTAAATAACCCCATATCGCTCAACCCCAATCCTTTTCCTGATTTCCCCTCCCTAGGCCCTCCCCTCCCTTCCAAGATTTCTTACTGAAGTAACTCCTTCTTGTACACCCTTTCCTGTACCCTCCCACCTACCTCCCTTACTTACTGAACCCACCCAACAGGACATCTCACTCTCCCCCTACATTCCCTCCTACATTCTCACCCTATACCCGTCTAAAGACTGCCTCTCACCCATTACTCCCTGAATGTTTACTTAGATAAAGGCTATTATTAACTGTTGCACATTCGTGTACACGAACTGATTCACCCTCTAGACTTAACATGACCAACCTGAAGTCACGGCCCCACAGGACCCTTTTGGCCCCCCGCTGACCTCATGCACCTGGCACCCAGAGGCCCCTCATATTAACATCACCCTCTCACCATCACCACCCTAGACCTCCATTTCTCCTCCTACCCCTCCTAAGCCTTCCCTTGCTTCCTCCTTCCTATCTCCTCCCTAAAAATACCTGGCAACAGCTACCTATATAACCTGATGACCGAATGTACACCACAGCCGGCGGTGGAGGGGAGCCGCTGAGCCCTCCTCTCCCTGACCACCTCCTATCTTCCCCTTACCAGGGGTCACATTTCTGGTGCGGTTAGGGACTGACATCTGTGTCCTCCGCACTCCCTATTTGGCAGAGTGTAGTAGCCTCTGCCCAACCCGGAGTAGTGGATCCCAGCAAGTATTCCCCCTCCCACTGCCCTATCACCTCCCCTGTTTCTCCTTTCCTCTTTCTATATTACTCTCCCCCCCTTTTTTTTTCCCTCTCTCCCACAATGAGAGTGGGCACGCTGAACGTTAGGGGCCTGAACTCCCCTACAAAACGGAGTTTACTTGTTAAATTTCTGAAAGTCCAGCGCCTTGATATAGTGTTCTTACAGGAGACACACTGGACGGGATCTCGGGCCGCCATGTTCCATCCTAGAGATTTTCCTGTTCGCCTCTCCTCATCGTTTCACAAGAAGGCCAGAGGAGTTACTGTCCTAGTAGGGAGACACATCTCCTATGAGTCCATCTATTTGGATTCAGACCCTTCTGGCCGTTATGTCATTTCCGTATGTCGACTGGACAACACTTTGGTTACGTTGGTGGCTTTGTATTCCCCAAATGTTAACCAGACTCGCTTCCTCAGCGGTCTGCTAAATAAGGTCGCCAGATTTAAACAGGGCCATGTAATTATCGGGGGTGACTGTAATCTAGTGTGGGACCCGCGCAGGGATAGGAAATCCCAGTGTGGGGTTCCCTCAAGACGCGGAGAGGACCATTACTCTCACCTCTTTAGAAACATTGTCTCCCAGCATGCATACCATGATGTCTGGAGAGCCCTACACCCTGACGTGGATGACTACACCTATTTTTCAACTCCTTCCCAATCCTTTGCCCGACTAGATTACCTCTTTTGTTCCTCATGGACGCTGCAGATGATAGCTGCGGCCACGATAGTACCTTGTGTGTGGTCGGACCATGACGCAGTGGTTGTGGATATCACCTTCTCCCCCTCTGGGAAAAGTGGGCTTTCTTGGCGCCTACCAGAATACCTCCTTGCGGACTCCCAGATCCCATTCTGGTCAAAGGAGATAGAAGAGTTCTTAATAATAATAAACGACACAGGATCCACATCGGCACTGACTCTTTGGGCGGCGCTCAAAGCCTACCTCCGTGGGCTCTTTATACAGAAATTCTCAGAGATTAGAAGACACAAGGGGGTCAGCTTGGCCCAACTCTACCACGAGCATACTGTCTCCAGAACTCAGCTTAGACAAAAGAGATCAGATTCTCTAGTCTTGAGAGTTCAGTCCCTTAGAAGACAGATTGAGGCCCATGAACTTGAGAAGGTACAGAGGGGACTCTATCTCCTGAAACAGAGATTCTACCATAAAGGGGACAGGGCAGATCGGCTCCTGGCCCACAAACTCCAACAGAGAACCTTACAGAGCAAGATAGCTCATATAACAAGAGACGATAAAAAATTTTATTCCCCTAACGATATAGGTGATGCTTTTGCAAACTATTACAGAGGACTGTACCAGATAGCTGATGACCCTGGCATCCGTTATGCACCAGCGCATCTTATCCTTGAGTTCCTTGATAGACTTCACTTGCCACAGGTTCCTGAGGACATGACGGAGCAACTCGTTGCTCCTATCTCTGTTGAAGAGATCGAGAAAACGATCAAAAGCCTGAAGGCACATAAGTCCCCAGGCCCAGATGGATTTGATGCCCTGTTTTACAAAAAATTCGTTACCCAGCTGTGCCCTATTCTAGCTCGGGTGTTTGCCGAAGCTATGGACACAGGTAACTTCCCCCAAGACTTTCTAGAGGCATCAATCATAACTATTCCCAAACCAGGGAAAAATCCTGAGTTCTGTGAGAGCTACCGGCCAATATCTCTCATTAACGGAGATGTAAAATTATATGCAAAAATACTAGCTTCAAGGTTAAATAAAACTCTCCCGGTCCTGATTCACCATGATCAGGTAGGGTTCACCCCGGGACGGCAGGGCTCGGACAACACTAGGCGCCTCTTAAATATCTTCTTTGAAACTGCTGCACTTGGGATCCCACTGGTCACCCTGTCGTTAGATGCTGAGAAAGCCTTCGACAGGGTCCGGTGGGAGTATATGGTTGAGGTCCTGCGCTCCTTTGGATTTCCACCCGCCTTTACCAAAGCAGTAATGGCTCTGTATTCAAGCCCCTCTGCCAGAGTTAGAGGATTGGGGTTCGTCTCTAACCCCTTTGAGATTCGGAATGGCATGAGGCAGGGGTGCCCTCTGTCACCTCTCCTCTTTGCTCTTATAATGGAACCGTTAGCGACTAGACTCAGGACGTCTCCCTCAATTCAACCATTAGTTTTGCACGACATCCCTCAGGTCCTTGCCCTCTTCGCTGATGATGACCATTTTCCTGACGGATCCAGAGGAATCGCTCCCTAAACTGTTTGAGATCCTAACTGAATTTGCCAATTTAACATTTTATAAACTTAATTACTCTAAGACTGAGGCCTACGCTATTGGCCTCCCGGAAGCCACCCTTGAGACTTTGAAAAGCTCCTACCCATTTAAGTGGTCAACGGAAGGTCTGAAGCATCTGGGAGTAGTACTCTCCCATGACCCTAAGAGAGTAGTGACAGCAAATTATGGATCTCTTCTCAAAGAGCTCCAACAGACAATCTCTAGTTGGAAGGTCCCGGAGGTCTCCTGGACGGGTAGGGTTGCGGCGGTAAAGATGCTCCTGCTACCAAAACTAATTTACCTATTCCGTTGCCTCCCAGTCCCGGTCCCGGCATACCTTCTCAACCACTTCCAATCTATTTTCACAAAATACGTATGGAAGGGACAACACGTTCGACTTCCCCTAACCCAATTACAAAAACCGAAAAGATGCGGAGGCATGTCGATGCCGAATATTTCGCTATACTATAAGGCTGCCATGCTCTCGCATATTACGGCCTGGGGAGTGAGGGACTGTTCCGCGAGGTGGCTCCAAATCGAACAGGGCTCGCTACCCGCTGGAGTGGACATAGCCAACCTCATATGGATCCCTGATCATGCAGAGGTACTGAGCGGAATACATTGCCGTATAGTCAAGACCTGTCTGAAACTTTGGAGGGGGCTCCGTCATCTAGACCCAGTTGCCCCGCATCCCTCCCCCATTCACTCTATCAATGCTCTGCTACACTGCCTCCTGGACTCACACCCCGGGAGGTGGGAAGCCTTGGGGCTCAGAATACTCTCGGACTTGTATAGAGGGGGTGCCCTAGCTATCCCACCCCAAAACTACCCGACGGACGGCTTTCCCGGGGAGCTGCAGTTCGAGTACCTCCGCCTGGCTTCACTTCTCTTGTCTTGGGGATTCCATAAGGACAACATGAGAGCTCTCACTAAGTGGGAGAGGAGGTGGTTGGCAGGCAGGCCTCTGCGAGGCTCTCTGTCGTTTCACTATAGGACTCTTTTGGATTCTCCTCACTTCATAAAAACCCGCTCCACAGAGGACTGGGAGAGAGACCTGGGAGTAGTGGCTTCGGAGGGTGGGTGGCAGAGCGCTCTACGGGATGTCGGGGCAGCAGTGCGCTGCTCCAACATGTTTGAACTGTACCTCAAAATTCTGCTTCGGTGGCACTGGGTTCCCACCAGGCTACATAGAATTTATCCCTCCAGGTCGGCGGACTGTTGGAGAGGCTGTGCCCACCGAGGCTCTCACCTCCACATTTGGTGGGAATGCCCCAAGTTAAGACACTTCTGGAACCAGGTGGCTGGATTGCTCCGGGGACTAGGCCTCATTGACGACCTCTCAGGGAGCACGGCATTATTCCATTTAGGTCTGCAAGATCTCCCAAAACGATCCCGTCTTCTGGGTGTTATAGTTCTTTTGTCGGCAAAACTGGTTATAGCCAGACAATGGATGAAACAAGCTCCTGCTTCACTCACCCTAGTTCTTCACTCACTAGATTATATCCAAAACATGGAAGAACACGCACTAAGGGTTGAAGGCCGATATGATTACTACTGCTCTATATGGTTAGCATGGGATGAATATAAGAGATCTGGCGAGTCTTCAACCCCACTAGATGACCAGATGGATGTGTAGGCCCTAATCTGGATAGAGGGGCTGGCGACCTGAGATCCCCTATGGCTCCTAGTGCCCAAAAAACATAGAATGTTCATATACATATACATTGCTATTATAATTTTTTTTTTTTTCCTTTCTCTCCCCATCCCTGCCTACCTTTCCTGGCCCAACCCTGACAACAGTTCTCCGGGATACCCCTCTTTCCCCACCCCCCACAACATGTACCTTATCCAGCTGATTCCCGTTTCCAATCTAATATCCCACAATTCCCGAATTGCCACGATTAGCATTACCTACCATTTGTCTTTAGCTCTATTTGTTTCACTCTGAGAATCTTTTCCCTACGAGTTATGTCTCCAACAAGTACTAAGTTCCAGGTCCTACAAGTGGACCTATTTTACTTTGTTGACACATGTTTCTCCTGTTATTAAAATATATAAAATGGGGTTTTATTAGGGTCAATACAATGCTCCTCTTATTGTCTATTATATTTATGTCCGAATGCTGGAATAATGTCATGCTTATGTTTCTGAGATATTGCCCTATCTACTATGTCTGTACTTCGTCTTTTTAATTACCCCAATAAAAATATTTGTCAAAAAAAAAAAAATATATAGTTTAATTTAATTCTAAAGGTAAGTTGTAATTTATTATAAGATAGGGATGTTGTAATTTTAATGTAAAGTTAGCGGGTTGTTAGGTTTAGGGGTTAATAGGTTAATTTAGTTTATGGCGATGTGGGGGCTGGTGGTTTAGTGGTTAATAGGTTTAGTAAGTGGTAGTGATGTGGGAGGCCAGGGGTTTAGGGGTTAATACATTTATTTAGTTGTGGTGGGCCTGGGGAGCGGCGGGATAGGGGTTAATAACTTTATTTAGTTGCGGAGGGCTCGGGGAGCAGCAGGATAGGGGTTAATAACTTTATTAGAATTGCGGTGGGCTCCGGGAGCAGCGGGATGGGGTTAATAATTTTATTTAGTTGTATCGGGGGCCGGGAGCGGCGGGATAGGGGTTAAACATTTTAGTATAGTGGCAGTGTTTAGTAACAGGCTATAAATAAAGTTGGGAAAAAGCCGAATAGCAGCGAGATCGATGACTGTTAGTTAACAACAGTCCGCTGCTCATCGCCCCGTACTTGGTGCGCGGCTTTGTGACATCTTCTTTTATAAATATGGAGAGCGTATTCAGGTCAGCGGCCGCAATGTTAGGCGATGTCATGCGAGCGTATTGGTGCCGTTGAATGCAGCACAGTTGACGGCTTGATAAGTAGGCCTCAGAGCATGCAATTTTAAGCAACTTTCTAATTTACTATCAATTTGTCTTCGTTCTCTAGCTATCTTTATTTTAAAAGCAGGAATATGATGCATAGAAGCCGACCCATTTTTCGTTGAGAACCTGGGTTATGCTTGCTTATTGGTGGGTAAATGTAAGCCTCCAATAAGCAAGTGCTATACAGCAATGGCTGCTAATATTTACATTCCTGCTTTTAAAATAAAGATAGCAGGAGAAGGAAGAAAAATTGATAATATGAGTAAATTAGAAAGTTGCTTAAAATGTCATGCTCTATCTGAATCATGAAAGAAAAAAAATTGGGTTCAGTGTCCCTTTAATAACACATATCAGATAAATAATGAAAATGGCAAGTGATCTGTGCAAGGTCAGACCTTAAAGCAAGAGCTGTCAATACCAATAATGATTTTATATGTAATGATTTTATATGTAATGATTTTATATATATATTTTGCAAAAAAAAAACATTTTATTCAAATAAATATGTCTTAAAGGTGGTTACAGTATCTTTTGTCACTTGTTTCTGCACAACATGGCTCTGCCAACCTTTCATATCTGAACCCAAGGACTAACAGCATAAACATTTTCTGTCAGAACAGCACCATATCATCTCTCAAAAATGTGCTTTGTAGGTTTAGATTGAGACAATCATCCTATTAATTTGAGCAAAGGTTAAACCTCTGAAAAATTCAGCATGTGTCAGAGAAGCGTTGTTAAAGACACAGCATAATTAGACAGGCAAGAGGTTGCATAATGTCTGGAATCTTAAGTTAATATGGAACTGCTGCACATTCATGCTTTACTAAATCCCAGATCATCTTTGTCTGCCTTTATTGTATTATGTCCAAGTCAAATCTGAATCAGCAAGAGGTATATTTAACATACCCATTAAAAATATATATATAAGAGGTTATTTTTGCCTCTTTTTAAAGTTATGTTTAATCACTGAAAGTTAAAGGGATAGGAAAGTCAACTTGCATGATTCAGATAGAGCCGGTTATTTTAAGAACACTTTTAAATTCACTTCTATTTTCAAATGTGCTTTGTTCTCTTAGTGTCCCTTGTTAAAAAATGAATGCGCACATATACACTAGTGGGAGCTGCTGCTAATTGGTGCCTGCAAACATTTGTCTCTTGTGATTGGCTAAATAGATATTTTCAGCTTCATGTCAGTAGTGCAATGCTGTCCTTTCAGCAATGGATAACAAGAGAATGAACAAAATTTGATGATAGAATTAAATGAGAAAATTGTTTAAAATTGTATGTTCTATCTGAATCATAAAAGAACATTTTGGGGTTTACTATTCCTTTAATTCATGCATGCGATTCATTTTCATTTATTCAACTCTGAAAAACAAAATCTGTCATGTATATGAAACATCAGCAAATAAGCACCATAAGAATCTTTTTTTCCTTCATGAAAATGTTAAGGTTTAATAAACTTATTTAAACTGATATTGAAACTAAAAAGGAATGTATCTCTAGGAACAGATTGCTCATTGGCTGACACAGGCAACTCCCAACTTATTTTACTCAATACAGGAAAACCCATGTTTTAAAGTACAAAAATGTATGAATGGAAGTCTTAAAGGGACATTGAAGTCAAAATTAAACTTTCATGATTCAGACAGACCATACAATTTGTAAACAGAAACCTTTCCAGTGTATTTCTATTTTCTATTTTCAAATGTACCTCTATCTCTCGGTTTCCTTTGTTGAAACTTAGCATATTTGCATGAGAGCATGCAAATGTAGGCTCAGTAGTGTGCACGTGTCTTGAGGAGTAGCTCTATAACTTTGTTATAAACACTGCTCCTATATAAATATGTTCACACCTCTTCATTGCACTCAGCGGTAAATGAGTTAATTCATTGTATCCAATGCTATCCACACTGATCCTGTTGTCTTCTTTGTGGATTACATATATATATTCCAATTAGAATTGGTCAGTATTGCTTCAGACTTGAGAAAGGAAGGAATTCACACACTCATACACACATATATATATATATACAGTATATAGTATATATATATATATATACAGGGAGTGCAGAATTATTAGGCAAGTTGTATTGAGGATTAATTTTATTATTGAACAACCATGTTCTCAATGAACCCAAAAAACTCATTAATATCAAAGCTGAATAGTTTTGGAAGTAGTTTTTAGTTTGTTTTTAGTTTTAGCTATTTTAGGGGGATATCTGTGTGTGCAGGTGACTATTACTGTGCATAATTATTAGGCAACTTAACAAAAAACAAATATATACCCATTTCAATTATTTATTTTTACCAGTGAAACCAATATAACATCTCAACATTCACAAATATACATTTCTGACATTCAAAAACAAAACAAAAACAAATCAGTGACCAATATAGCCACCTTTCTTTGCAAGGACACTCAAAAGCCTGCCATCCATGGATTCTGTCAGTGTTTTGATCTGTTCACCATCAACATTGCGTGCAGCAGCAACCACAGCCTCTCAGACACTGTTCAGAGAGGTGTACTGTTTTCCCTCCTTGTAAATCTCACATTTGATGAAGGACCACAGGTTCTCAATGGGGTTCAGATCAGGTGAACAAGGAGGCCATGTCATTAGATTTTCTTCTTTTATACCCTTTCTTGCCAGCCACGCTGTGGAGTACTTGGATGCGTGTGATGGAGCATTGTCCTGCATGAAAATCATGTTTTTCTTGAAGGATGCAGACTTCTTCCTGTACCACTGCTTGAAGAAGGTGTCTTCCAGAAACTGGCAGTACGACTGGGAGTTGAGCTTGACTCCATTCTCAACCCGAAAAGGCCCCACAAGCTCATCTTTGATGATACCAGCCAAAACCAGTACTCCACCTCCACCTTGCTGGCGTCTGAGTCAGACTGGAGCTCTCTGCCCTTTACCAATCCAGCCACGGGCCCATCCATCTGGCCCATCAAGACTCACTCTCATTTCATCAGTCCATAAAACCTTAGAAAAATCAGTCTTGAGATATTTCTTGGCCCAGTCTTGACGTTTCAGCTTGTGTGTCTTGTTCAATGGTGGTCGTCTTTCAGCCTTTCTTACCTTGGCCATGTCTCTGAGTATTGCACACCTTGTGCTTTTGGGCACTCCAGTGATGTTGCAGCTCTGAAATATGGCCAAACTGGTGGCAAGTGGCATCTTGGCAGCTGCACGCTTGACTTTTCTCAGTTCATGGGCAGTTATTTTGCGCCTTGGTTTTTCCACACGCTTCTTGCGACCCTGTTGACTATTTTGAATGAAACGCTTGATTGTTCGATGATCACGCTTCAGAAGCTTTGCAATTTTAAGAGTGCTGCATCCCTCTGCAAGATATCTCACTATTTTTGACTTTTCTGAGCCTGTCAAGTCCTTCTTTTGACCCATTTTGCCAAAGGAAAGGAAGTTGCCTAATAATTATGCACACCTGATATAGGGTGTTGATGTCATTAGACCACACCCCTTCTCATTACAGAGATGCACATCACCTAATATGCTTAATTGGTAGTAGGCTTTCGAGCCTATACAGCTTGGAGTAAGACAACATGCATAAAGAGGATGATGTAGTCAACATACTCATTTGACTAATAATTCTGCACTCCCTGTATATATATATATATATATATATATACTGTATATATACGCACACAAACACGATCTCGCTAAATGCAGACAAATGAATAGTGAAATGTTTGTTCAATGCTGGCCACTGCTCACTCGCGGCCAATCAGCCGCTAGCAGGGGCTGCCAATTATCCCGATTGTATCGACCGCTGCTTCTTAACTTCTATTTCTGGCGGACCAGAAACGATGGGGTGTCGATGTGGCATCTGCTGCTTAATAACTCTACCCAATATATATATATATATCTATGGAGA